>NW_025317612.1:0-48970 GCF_018873765.1 Telopea speciosissima
TATTGAGGCAATTAGACTTGATGTGGCTATCAAGTGTGCTACCTTCCCCATTTTGGTTGTTCATAACTCTAGAAATCAGTTTTTGGCTGATAGTTGGGGGATTAGGGTGGATTGGAAGGTTATCACATAAAAAACCTGCACTTGGTTCAGACCACCCACTCACATGACAGCCCTTCATTGTGATGGATTTTTTACGGTTGATAGAGCTTCTTATGGTGGGATCATCTATGATGACACAGGAACTGCTCTTATGGCTTATGCTGGCAAGGGAGAGGATAATTCGGTCCTTGGCATGGAACTTCTTGCTATCCTTAGGGGTGTTACTCAATGCATTGAAAATGGTCTCCATCGGGTTTCTATTAGATCTGATTCCAAACTTGCAGTGGACATTTTGAACGGGTCAGTGAATTGTCCTTGGAACATGCAGATCTTAAAGGACCGTATCATATCTCTTCTTGGATAGTTGCAGCTTAAAGAGATACGTCATGTTTGGAGGGAGCTCAACCAACCAGCAGACTTTGTTGCTGCCATTGATACTGGGTATCAGGAGTCTATTTTCTATCCCCCGGAATTTCCCCCAGACTTGGTGGAGTTGACCAAGGATGACTCAGATCGTAAAACCTACTTTAGGACCCCTTCACATTGAGTAGCTGACCCCATTGTTTGGGTTGTATCACCGAGGGCTTGTCCTCGGGTTGCCTCTGGAGTTCTCCTTCTCCTCTTAGGCCTGTCTAAGGGGAGGGGGTAACGGCTGCCTTTCTTTGTTTTTTTTTCCTTCTACTGTCTTAATACAATCATACTTACCTGTAAAAAAAAAAAGGTATCGATTCGATGGTCACAACCCCCAACATTGCACTTTTTAAAAAATCCCAAACCAACAAAGGTACAGAAATGCCCCCAAATAACCCCAAACGACCCATTCGGTCTGGTTTAAACAGAAAATGAACATATGTCAAAATAGGTATCGATTCGAATGTTACAACCCTCAACATTGCATCCACACGTCTAATAAGAGATAAGGACACTTTTTAGAAAATCCCAAACCCAAAAAAGGAAAGAAATCCCCCAAATAACCCCAAATGACCTACCCGATCTGGTTTAAATCGAAAATGAACATATGCCGAAATAGGTATCGATTCAAAGGTCACGACCCTCAAAATGGCATCCACAATTTTTGGGCTGCCAGGTAACCTTATCTCACAAATTGAGTCCATGTTTTCTAATTTCCTTTGGTCAGGCCCCTCGCTTGAAAGGAAAATGCACTTCATTTCTTGGGATGCGGTCTGCAAGCCTAAAACTGAAGGAGGTCTTGGGCTTAAGCGGGTTAAGGAGATGAATGTGGCTGGTATTATGAAGCAAATCTGGTGGATTGCCTCCAAGCAAAACCGACTTTGGGTGCATTGGGTCCAGCAGAGGTACCTCAAGCAAGAATCGCTTTGGACAGTCAAGGTGTTGCAAAATTGCTCTTGGGTTTGGAGGAAAGTTTTGAAATATAGAGATAAGGCTTTGCCTTTAATTAATACCTTCATTGGCAATGGCAGATCCACCAAACTTTGGCTCGATAAGTGGCACCCAGAGGGAGCCCTTTTTAATAGGTTTGGTAGTAGGATTTGCTATGATGCGGGATCTTATGCGCTTGCAGCCCATCATGCACTTGTCAAGGAAATTGTTCGGGATGGAGACTGGCTGCCTGGTATGTGTTCTCTTCATGGACAGGCTCCCATGAACATATTTGATGCTGCCATTTGGGTTCGTTATACGGCAGGAAGAGCGGGGAGCTTAGGTGTGGTTTTAAAGCTTGCATTTTGTGCCACTATCAAGCATATTTGGTTTGAAAGAAATTTCAGAATTTTTCGGCAAAAGGCTAGATCTAAGGATCAGATTGTGGAAGCTATCAAGGGGGATGTTAGGACTGTAGTCACATCTGGTTCTTTGAGTGGGGATCCTAGTCCTGCTAATTCCCACATTGCTTCGGCCTGGAACTTGCAAGTTCATTGGGCTATTAGGATGCCGAGACCATGCTCGTGGTTCTTACCTCCTAACAATTTGTGGTCCCTTCACTGTGATGGTTCGCTGTCCGATGGTAGAGCTGCTTTTGGAGGAGTGATTCGTAATGCGATTGGACAACCTGTAGCTGCATTTGCTAACCAAGGGCTGGAACTTTGCATTCTCTCCATGGAGCTGGCTGCTATACATAGAGGCATCTCCCTTTGCATAGAGAGAGGAATCCTTGATGTTTCTATCAGATCTGATTCCAAGTTGGCGATTGACACTATTTCTGGCAAGGTTGTAGGACCTTGGAAAGTACAACCTCTCAAGAGTAGAATCCTTGCTTTGGCAAATGATTTGAGAATGAAAGAATTCACCCATGTTTGGAGATAACAAAATCGACCAGCAGATTTTATGGCTGCAGTCCCTTGCGACTCATATGGGGTAGTTTGGGATCCTGGAGATTTCCCCCCTGCCCTTATTCACTACCTTAAACAGGACTCAGATTTTGTCACTTATTACAGGCCGTAGCCTTTTTGGCTCGGTTCTTGTTTGATGGGGCCGGTCCCATCGTGCTTTGGGTTCTCTTCCCCTTGTTGGGTTCTTAGAGAATGCCTTCTTTTGTAGTTTTTCCTCCTTTTCTAATACAATCTTCTTACTTATCGAAAAAAAAATATATATATAACTCCAAACGACCCACCCGGTCTGGTTTAAACTGAAAATGAACATATGTCAAAATAGGTATCGATTTAAAGGCCACAACCCTCAACATCGCATCCACACGTCTAATAAGAGATAACGACTCTTTTTAGAAAATCCAAAACCCAAAAAAGGAAAGAAATCCTCCAAATAACCCCAAATGACCTACCCAATCTGGTTTAAATCGAAAATGAACATATGCCGAAATAGGTATCGATTCAAAGGTCACGACCCTCAAAATGGCATCCACACGTCTAATAAGAGATAAAGACACTTTTTAGAAAATCCCAAACACAAAAAGTACAGAAATGCCCCAAAATAACCCCAAATGACCCACCAGGTCTAGTTTAAACCGAAAATGAACATATGTCGAAATACGTATTGATTCAAAAGTCACGACCCTCAACATCATATCCACACGTCTAATAAGAGATTAGGACACTTTTAAGAAAATCCCAAACCCAAAAAAGTACAAAAATGCCCCCAAATAACCCCAAACGACCCACTTGGTCTAGTTTAAACAAAAAATGAACATATGTCAAAATAGGTATCGATTCGAAGGTCACAACCCTCAACATTGCATCCACACGTCTAATAAGAGATAAGGACACTTTTTAAAAAATCCCAAACCCAAAAAAATACAGAAATGCCCCCAAATAACCCCGAACGACCCACCCGGTCTTGTTCAAACCGAAAATGAACATATGTCGGAATACTTATCGATTCGAAGGTCACAACCCTCAACATCGCATCCATACATCTAATAAGAGATAAGGACACTTTTTAAAAAGTCGCAAACCCAAAAAAGTACAAAAATGCTCCCAAATAACCCCAAACGATCCACCGGATCTGGTTTAAAACGAAAATGAATATATGTCAAAATGGGTAATGATTCGAAGGTCACGACCCTCAACATCGCATCCACACGTCTAATAAGAAATAAGGACACTTTTTAGAAAATCCCAAACCAAAAAAATACAGAAATGCCCCCAAATAACACAAAATGACCCACCCGGTCTGGTTTAAACCGAAAATGAACATATGTCGAAATAGGTATCAATTCGAAGGTGGCACCCCAAAGGGGTTTTGATTAAAAGGTTTGGTGATCGGATTCGATATGATGTTGGTTCCACCAGGCTTGCCTTGGTTTCTGATCTTATTAGGAATGGCCAATGGCTTTCCCCCTCTCAGGGCTCTTTTGATCTGATTACTGTTTTTAGAGACCTCCCTAGTATTCCCATTGTTAATGGAAGGGCAGATCTTGTTGTTTGGAAAGGTACGGCTAATGGCACTTTTTCTACAAAGTCGGCTTGGGAGAAAGTGAGGAGTAGATCTATAATGGTAGCTTGGCACAAGCTTGTTTGGTTCCCTAGTTTTTTGCCTAGGCATTCCTATACTGCTTGGAGATGCCTGATGTCAGGGCTCCCCACAAAAGACCAGCTTCAAAGAAGGAATATAAATATTGGGCAGAATTGTATTCTTTGTTGGGGAAATTCAGAATGCCATAGCCATTTATTCTTTGAGTGTCCTTTTTCTAGAAACATTTGGGATAGAGTTAGTTCTATGCTTTTCCTTGGTGGTAAAGGCCCGGCTAGCCTCCTCGATGTGGTTAACTGGCTTGTTCAGGTAGTGTGTGTTAATGATAATTTGGATGTTATTCCTAAGATGGCTTTTTGTGCGTCAATCTATCATGTTTGGTGGGAGAGAAATCAGCGTCTCTTCAGTAATCAAGCAAGGTCTTATGATGCTATTATCCAAGCTATTAAGTTTGATGTTGTGACTAAGGGCTCTCAAAGCCTTATTTCGGTTGCCTATTCACCTAGGAATCAATTCTTGGTCGATATGTGGGGTTTACAGGTGAGATGGGCTGCTGTTATTCCCAAAGCTTGTGTCTGGCCCATACCTCCAGCAGATTTGTTTACTTTGCATTGCGATGGTTCCTTGAGGGGAGATAGAGCTGCTTACGGGGGCCTTATTCGCAATACCTTGGGGGACCCGGTTTTGGCTTATGTCGGCAAAGGTGTGGAGGCCTCGGTTCTTCATATGGAGTTACTAGCCATTTAGGGGGGTTACTCTGTGCTTACGAGAGAGCTTCGCCATATGTCCATCAGATCTGATTCGAAGGTGGCTATCGAGATTCTTACAGGTGTTTCCAGCTGCCCTTGGAGTGTATATACCTTGAAGTTCCAGATTTTGTCTAGCCTAAACCAGTTGGCTCGTTATGAGATAAGGCATGTTTGGAGGGAGTTGAATCAGCCGGTGGATTTTATTGCTTCTATTGATCTTAGTGATGGGGAGACTATTTTATATCCTTCGGGTTTTGTTGAGGATCTTAACCGGTTGATTTATGATGATGTCTCCGGTAAGGTCCAGTTTAGACCTCCTTGATTGGGTCGGGTGTCTTTCTCATGTATTACCGAGGGGCATGTCCTCGGGGGGTGTGGGGCCCTTCCTCCCTCTTAGAGTTGTCTAAGGGTTGGAAGTAGGCTGCCTTCTTTTGTTTTCTTTCTTTTTCTTTTATACAGATACATCTTACTTATCGAAAAAAAAGGTATCAATTCGAAGGTCACGACCCTCAACATCACATCCACACGTCTAATAAGAGATAAGGACACTTTTTAGAAAATCCCAAACCCAAAAAAGTGCATAAATGCCCTCAAATAACCCCGAACGATCCACCCAGTCTTGTTTAAACCGAAAATGAACATATGTCGGAATACGTATCAATTTGAAAGTCACAACCCTCAACATCGCATCCGTACGTCTAATAAGAGATAAGGACACTTTTTAGAAAGTTGTACACCCAAAAAAGAACAAAAATGCCCCCAAATAACCCCAAACGACCCACCCGATCTGGTTTAAAACGAAAATGAATATATGTCAAAATGGGTAATGATTCGAAGGTCACGACCCTCAACATCGAATCCACACGTCTAATAAGAGCTATGGACACTTTTTAGAAAATCCCAAACCCAAAAAGGTACAGAAATGCTCCCAAATAACATAAAATAACCCACCCGATCTGGTTTAAACCGAAAATGAACATATGTCGAAATAGGTATCAATTCGAAGGTTACGACCCTCAACATCACATCCACATGTCTAATAAGAGATAAGGACACTCTTTAGAAAATCCCAAATGCAAAAAAGTACAGAAATGCCCCCAAATAACCCCAAACGACCCATCCAGTCTGGTTTGAATCGAAAATAAACATATGTCGAATTGGGTATCGATTCGAAGGTCACGACCCTCAACATCGCATCCATATGTCTAATAAGAGATAAGGACATTTTTTAGAAAATCCCAAACCCAAAAAAGTATAGAAATGCCCCCAAATAACCCCAAACGACCCACCCAGTTTGCTTTAAATCGAAAATGAACATATTTCGAAATAGGTATCGATTCGAAGATCACAACCCCCAACATTGCAACCACACGTCTAATAAGAGATAAGGACAGTTTTTAGAAAATCCCAAACCCAAAAAAGTACAGAAATGCCCCCAAAAAACCCCAAACGACCCACCCGGTCTGGTTTAAACCGAAAATGAACATATGTCAAAATACGTATTGATTCGAAGGTCACGACCCTCAACATCGCATCCACACAACTAATAAGAGATAAGGACAGTTTTTAAAAAATCCCAAACCCAAAAAAGTACAAAAATGCCCCAAAATAACCCCAAAAGACCCACCCGGTCTGGTTTAAACCGAAAATGAACATATGTCGAAATAGCTAGCTGGGCATGTGGATGTGAAGCTGTTGGAAAGTGGGTTTTTTGTTTTTCGGTTCAGTTTGGAGGAGGATAAAGTTAAGGTTCTTGAGGGAGGGCCTTGGGTTGTGCAAAAGAGGCCTATTATTCTGAGGCCATGGAGTCCAGATATGAAACTTGAGAAGCTTAATTTATCCTCGGTTCCAGTGTTGGTTTGGTTGCCAAATTTGTCGTTTCAGTTTTGGTCTGCAGAGGCTTTAATTTCTATTGGCAGTGTTATTGGGAAGCCTTTAATAACGGATAAAATGACAAAATCACAAGAACGTCTGTCCTATGCTCGGATTTGTGTGGAAGTGGATGATGCTTGTGAGTTCCCTTCTTCGATATCAGTCCATGATGAGAATGGCTCGATTTTTTCCCAACGGGTTGTGTATGAATGGAAGTGTCACACCCCAAACCACCCCTAGGAGGATTGGGTAGGTGACCCGAATTGCATATCGGCAATCCGCCAAATCCCATGGATCTAGAAGCAGTGCTTATGATCATGGAACCACAATCATCTCTTCCAAAGGCAAAATCAGAGTGTCGTAGATAACTACAATTTAATAAACAAAAGGAAAGTAGCGATACGGGGAAACAATGATAATATTTACATATAAAAGGTTTACATTTCCCATCAACCCACACACAAAGAAAACAAGGAAACGAAGCTGATAAGTACAGTACTACATACAAAAATATATATAGCGCGAACATACTCAGCCCCAAAAGGAAAAAAAGTAAAAAATACAAACAGCAAGTCAGAACAGGGATAACTCCAGATAACCCAAAAGGAGTCCCTGGGTCTAAAAGCTAACATGAACACACTTCAATGGTCTTCATCAACAACCACCGAATATGTGAGCAGGATCGGTATGACCTCCGTCGAGGTCCATACCAACATCGTCATAACAACCAAAACCCTCCTCCTCGAGATAGCCAGCCATGCCACAGCGGCATCCACCTGCAAAAACATCTAAGAAAAACATTCCACAATAGAGTGTGAGCCCCCATTGAGCTCGTGAGCAAATAACATCAATCATGTATGCACATGCAATCACAATTCACAATTCATATGGTCCTACATGATAAGCAAGTCCAGATTTTATTATTAACCACCTATCATTACAACTAAGTCGGGTCTGTGCCACTACAATCCCCAATACATGTATCCCTGGTGCGGGCTTCTAACCCCTTCCCGCGATACACCCATTGAGTTGTCGGAGAGGATCAGTCAGCTCCCGCATTCGTTCACCAAGGTCAGCCAGACCAGCCCTCTGTGATTAACCCGTGGGACAATCCATTTCGTTCTTTCTTTTCTTTTCTGGCTTATAGCCCATATGCACCATTCTAGTGTTCTATTCATTTCTTTTTTTTCTCTTTCCTCATTTCTGATGGTCGCCCCCACAGGCATCCAACACCTTAACCCCTGTTGGCAAGGGTGCGTGGCATGGGTGATGAAACTCTAGCCCCATGTCTATATGGCATCGTATGAGTCAAGCGGTGTCAACCATACCCCATAATACGGGCTACCACAGGCCCCATTTCCAAGCCAACTACGGCATCTAGTCTAACATTCACAATCATCATAAAAGAATTCACAGTTTTGATCAACAAACAATCATTATGCAGTGATTTGAGCAATTAAACAGAAATAAATAACACAACAATTATATTCAATTCTTATTAGCTGACATTAAATCATGGTCACATTTACACATATGATAGTATTATTCACTCACCAGTACTTGGTTCTAGGTACTCAGTCACAAATTCAGTTCCAGCAGGTGTTTGGTTGTTGTCCTCGAGCACAGGATCAAGTCCTAGATGTAAATCAAAAGTTGCCATGTTAAGTTATCAGTCGGTCATTAGAAGTCCTAGGGTTACCCTAATCTTATTGGGTTGACCCGGGGTTCAATTGGCTCACTCTTGGAATCACTGGGCCATACATTGGGCCTTAGGTCATGTCCCGGTGCATCAACCAATGCCAGTGGTTAAAAGGGCAAAATGGTCATTTCCAGGGTTGTACCTGACCCTAGGCTAAGATATGCTTACAGTGTTGTTCAAAGCTTGTCTGTGTTGCAAGACTAATTAAAGCAGGGTTACCTTTACCTGCGGGGCCCACTAGGGTTCCAAAATATTTCCAAACAAGGATAGATGTGGGGAAGGGCTTTTTGGTCTTTTCCCACATCCCACAGTGTCCAGGGGGCCATTGGGTGAGATCCCCCAGCTCTGTCCATCAAAACAGTGATTTTCCACTCACTAGGCGTTGGCTCTGGGCGTTGCTGCATCGCCTAGTGCCTGTAGAATCGATGCAGGCTGAGTTTTCAAGGTGGGGCCTGCAAGGCTGAGCTCTAAATGGATCCTTTGCATGTCAAGGGGGTCCAGTAGCCCCTGAGATGGCCTACACCAT
Source organism: Telopea speciosissima (assembly GCF_018873765.1). NCBI lineage: Eukaryota > Viridiplantae > Streptophyta > Magnoliopsida > Proteales > Proteaceae > Telopea > Telopea speciosissima. Next base: position 8,852 of record NW_025317612.1, read on the forward strand.
GGTCCACTTGGATTCTTCATCAGATCCATCTTTAGGCTGACAGTGGCTGCCCAAGTAGCCCAGATGAATAGTGTTCAGGGTTTTGGCTAAGCTTGCGAGTTGGTTTCAGCCACATGCAGGGCTGGAACAGCATGCCAAAGGAGGGTCTAGGGTTGCAATCATCTAGGGTTAGGGTTGTGCAGCCAGGGTTCACATCCAGGGTTCCAAATCATAGGGTAATAGGGCCATCTGGCAGTGCAGGTGGGCACACACAGATTTCGGCCATAGGAACAGCATAACTAAATGTTTAAATTACATAAAAATTCTAGATCTTCCATGCACAAGGTCTGCATGGTTGATCTGGACCAAATCTGGACAAACCCTAGCTAGTCTAGGCTGCCTAGGAAGCAAAAACACAGCATACACAGAGGGGGATTGGGAACAACAGGTGAGAATAGGTATTTTTACACCTGAAATGGCTAAGGGTGAGCTCGGATGCAGCAGGGATGGGTGGCAGCAGCTCCCTCCTCCTTCCTTTCCTTCTCCCTTCTCCTTCTTCTTCCTTTTTCTCTCCTTTTTCTTCTCTTTCTCTCCTCTCGGTTTCAGTAGGAAATAAGAGCTCTAAATGAGCTCAGGCCTGCCTATTTATAGGCACAAGACCAACTAAGGTCAATTTGGTCACTAAGTCCCTTTTTGAAAAGCAATTTTTAACTTGATTCTGACTGATTCTAGGCTCACTGGTGGGGTCCACAGTGAACTGAGAGCATGAGGTGGTCCCTCAAACTCCCCTCTATCAGTGGAGGGTGCCCATGTTCATGTTGGGTGGTCTCCATAATTATAATAATTAAAAATAATCAAAATCAGCCACTGGGCGATGTCACTGGGCCTTGCTGCATCGCCCAGTGCCATGGCCTAGAGAATTCCAGCAACTGAAACTCGCAAGGGCTTGCACAAGGGTTTGACCCTAAGTCAGGGTATTGTCCCCACATGACCATTAGGGTTTTTGGCATATTTTCCATAGGTGGGTCCCACCATTATTGGGAGGAGAGAGATTACCTGGGATCCAAGTGATACATCAGGTTGTGAGCTGCACAGTTGCAAGGATCTGCTATCCATCTTCTAACAGGTATGTAGGGAAACCTGTTCAAAGTATTCTCATTGATTTCATTGAGTGGAGTGATGCTCCATAGTGATCCTAGTTGCCGAGACAGTGGTTCCTGCCCTTCAATCAAAACTCCAGTCACTCAGGGGTAGGGTTTGACATTTCTCCCCACCTTACAAAAATTTCATCCTCAAAATTTGCTCACCTTGTAATCCAGAAAGTTGAGGATATTTCTCCTTTATTTCTTCCTCACGTTCCCATGAAGCTTCTTCTGCTAGATTGTTTCCCCATCGAACTTTCACGAAAGCGACGGTGCAGTTACGGAGGTTATGCTCCTTGCTATCCAATATCTCCATGGGGTGTTCTTCATTGGTCATATCCACATCCAACTGCTCAGGTTCAGTCGATAGTACATGCATCGGATTGTATATATACTTGCTCAACATTGACACATGAAAAACATTGTGGACGCCTGACAAGGATGGTAGTAGAGCCAGCCGGTATGCTACGGGTCCCACTTTATTAAGAATTTCAAATGGACCAATGAATCTTGGGCTCAACTTGCCTTTGTTGTTGAAACGTAGCAATCCTTTGGTTGGAGATACTCGAAGGAATACTTTTTCTCCAACTTCAAACTCGATATCTTTCCTTCAATTATTCGCACAACTTTTCTATCTTGACTGGGTTGCCTTGATCTTCTCTCTTATGATATCCACATTGTCGTAGGTCGCTTGAATCATTTCGGGTCTGAGATATTTCCGCTCACCAACTTTATCCCAATAAAGCGGAGTTCGGCACTTCCTGCCATAGAGTGCTTCGAACGGTGCCATGCCAATGGTGGAGTGGTAGCTATTATTGTATGCAAATTCCACTAGAGGTATGTGAGCATCCCAACTGTCATTCATTTCCAAAACACAGGCTCGGAGAATATCCTCCAGAGTCTGAATGGTTCTTTCTGATTGTCCGTCCGTCTACGAATGGAAAGCTGTACTAAGATTCAATTGAGATCCCAATGCCTTTTGTAAACTTCTCCAAGACCTTGAAGTAAATCGAGGATCTCTGTTAGACACAATACTGACAGGCACGCCGTGTAAGCGGACTATGATGTCAATGTATATCTGGGCAAGCTTCTCCATTGGATAACTTATTTTGATCGGTATGAAGTGTGCTGCCTTTGTCAGTCCGTCTACAATCACCCAAATTGCGTTCACGCCCTTCCTGGTGCAGGGCAACTTTGTCACGAAATCCATAGTGATTCTTTCCCACTTCCACTCAGGTATGGGAAGTGGCTGCAACAATCCGTCCGGTCGGTGTCTCTCCACTTTTATTTGTTGACAGGTGAGGCACTTGGACACGTATATTGCTATGGTTGCTTTCATTCCCATCCACCAGTAATACTTCTTCAAATCTTTGTACATCTTTGTGCTTCCAGGGTGGATTGTATAGGGTGAGCTGTGCGCCTCTTTAAGAATTCGATCTTGGACGTCAAAGTCATCAGGCACGCATAATCTATCCCGAAACTTCAATGCACCATCTTGGGCCAAGGAAAAATCTGGGTCCTTATGGACACCTTGTTGAACTTCCCAAATTATTTTGGCCAGCTCGGGATCGAATGGTTGTTTCGTAATTATTTCCTCTCGTATCGATGGCTGTAGGTTCATAGCTGCTAATTGCATAGCCATTCCTTCGATCACGAGTTCCAAATCAAATCTCCGAGCTTCTTCTATTAATTGTTTACTTACGACCAAAGATATGAGGGACGCAGTCTGAGATTTTCTGCTTAATGCATCCGCCACAACATTGGCCTTACCGGGGTGGTACTGGATTTCACAATCAAAGTCTTTCACCAATTCCAACCACCATCTCTGTCTCATATTCAGCTCCTTCTGGGTGAAGAAATACTTCAGGCTTTTATGATCGCTGAAGATTTCTCTCTTTTTACTGTATAGGTAATGTCGCCAAATTTTCAACGCAAAGACTACCGCTGCCAACTCCAAATCATGAGTGGGGTAATTCTTCTCGTGCTCCTTCAACTGCCTGGTGGCGTATGCAACTACTTTACCTCTCTGCATCAGGACGCCACCTAAGCCTGTTCTAGATGCGTCCGTATATACCACCATTCCTCCGGTTCCGTCCGGAATGGTCAAAACTGGAGCTATTACCAATCGGTTCTTCAATTATTGAAAACTCTTCTTGCATGTCTCATTCCATTCAAACTTAGCACCCTTCCTCGTGAGTTTTGTCATGGGCGCCGAGATGTGCGAGAAATTCTCAATAAATCGGCGGTAATAACCAGCCAATCCTAAGAAACTTCGAATCTCAGTGGCATTTTTGGGAGTCTCCCACTCGAGAACCGCGTTCACCTTGCCGGGGTCCACTTTGATGCCGTCTTTGGTGATGATATGCCCCAGAAAACCAATTTGGTGAAGCCAAAATTCGCATTTGCTGAACTTGGCAAAGAGCTGGTGTTCCTGCAATCGCTGCAACACGAAAGTAAGGTGTCACGCATGCTCTTCCTCATTCTTAGAGTACACCAGGATATCATCAATAAGCACTATGACGAACTTATCCAACACATCATGAAATACTCTATTCATCATATCCATGAACGCTGCCGGGGCGTTGGTTAATTCGAACGACAGAACTAAAAATTTATAGTGTCCATATAGAGTTCGGAACGCCGTTTTATGAATGTCACCACTTTTGATCTTCAGTTGATGGTATCCTGACCTAAGATCAATCTTAGAGAAAACTCTTGCTCCTTGTAATTGATCAAATAGGTCGTCAATACGCGGCAATGGTTATTGATTCTTGATTGTCAGTTTATTCAACTCACGGTAGTCGATACACAGCCGCATGCTTCCATCTTTCTTCTTTACGAATAGCACAGGTGCTCCCCAGGGTGATACATTGGGCCGAATGAATCCCTTCTTTAGCAGATCTTGGAGTTGAGCCTGCAACTCTTGTAGCTCGATTGGCGCCATCTGGTATGGTGCCTTGGATACCGATGCTGCACCAGGAATCAGATCAATCGCGAACTCTATATCGCGGTCCGGTGGTAGTTGAGTCAGATCTTCTGGAAATACATCAGGAAAGTCTCTGACAACATGGAGTTCCTCCAAGGGTTTTATCTTCGCCTCCGTGTCTATCACAGTGGCCAAAAAGCCTTGGCATCCATCATCTGTCACACCCCCATCCCTGAACCACGGGGAATGCAACTAGAGCGTACCAATACGCTCTCTAACCACCAGAATCACTGATGCAGTACCCAAGACTTACTCATTCACAACGACGGATAATAGGTAAAAAAAAAAGGGATTAATATTAATAACATCGAGTTAGCGGAAGCTAGGTGATAGCATATAAAATATCATCTATTCAAGTTTACCCCTTCAAGTACAATTCGTTCTAATCGGGACCTATGTATTACCTACTATATAAATAATACATCTATCATGAAAGGAATCAAAAGAATACACCTATAATTCAAAATGAATAATCAAGTGCATCAAAAGATGGCCCACCGGCCATAAGTCACTGTCCCGCCAAGGAACACACATCGCGGCAACACTCTGGTCCATGCTCCACGATCTCGGAGCCCACCAATCAACGTAACCAGCCTCGGGAGTCTCGTACTCTGTGCCACTCTGCTCGAATGTACTGCATCAACTAAAAATATGTTTCCTCGAGGAGTGAGCTCCAAGCGAGCCCAATGAGTGGCTAAGCCACACAAACATACACAATAATAATAATGAATGGGGTTGATCGCAAACCATACATGATGGACGGATACCAAGGTGTCCCATACCACCAAGGTAGACCGTACATCACATACAATTACAATCATGCTACATGAATGAATGATGATGTATAGTTTTATTGTTATCCACCTAACACACAACTAAGTCAGGTATAGTACTATAGCAACACCTTAGGTAGCATCCCCGACATCGGTACCATAAACGGATGGTATACCGCGATGACAAACCCGAGTCGCTACTGAAGCCTGCTGTACCGGTCTCCACCAAGAGATATACGCAAACCCCCGAGTCAAATCCCGTCCTGGCGTTCGGCCCAAAATACGGTTGGCGCCCGAACTTCCCGGGTGGGTATACCCGAATAACGGTCGGAACCCACGGATTTGACCGACACCTAACCCCTCGGTAAGGGTCATAGTCTTGGGTAAACATTTATCCTAGCCAGCATTCACCTATTGTATGAGTGAGGTACGCATGTGCATAGGCCGAGGCCGAGTCTATAGATACCGAAATACGGTCGGCCGACTATCCTCTCGCCCCTCTAGCCCATACGTACGTATACAAGTACGAGATGTGAATACCGAAGGCAGTCGGTCGGTCACCATCCCGTTTCCACCTAATGCAATGGACAACTCTAATGCAATTTCAAGTACGGCAATCTCAAGCCCAGCACCCACCGGCACTTGGATCCCGCTTCAAGCCCTAAATCTACATGCCATGAGTGAGTCCATATTATGGAATCCTCGGTCCAGCACCAACCGCACCCGAGTCCCATAACTAAATCCAACACCATTCGCACCATAGTGCGTAAAATAAATAATATCGCAAGACAAGAATGTAAAGTCCTATCAACATCTAAACATTTATATCGTCCTATATCTTACTAATAATTATATATTATAGCACACATGCATGAATGACATTCGCAAGACACGACACACAAACATTCCATAAATTAAGACGTTTGCTTAACTCACTCACCTGATTCTCAGTCAATCGTCAATACGGAGCTCTTCAAATCGGCGTTCGATGCCAAGTACACTGTCCCACGTACTAATACGCTCCCGAGCCGGGTCAGTCAACCTAAAGAGAGTGTACAACGTGGGGAGAGATTAGTGCCTTAGGGCTAGAAGAGTTGGGCCCCATAAGTTATCAAACAAGGCTAAAATAGGGGACCGGCACATACAGCAAGGCTATATCATGTGCCTGTCCATGTGCCTGTCCATGTGCCTGTCCCTCTCGGACTTTCCCACCGGCAGATCTAGGTTCTCAGGACTGGCACTTGTATGTGCTGTCCATGTGCCTGTCCCTCTCGGACCTCCCACCGCGAGATCTTTCTCGGGGCGGCACTTGCATGTGCCTGTCCATGTGCCTGTCCCTCTCGGGCTTCCACCAGCAGATCTACTTTCTCGGGGACAGGCACTTGCATGTGCTGTCCATGTGCCGATCTTCTTTGTTCATGCCATTCGAGAATGGTTTTGCAGCCCCAAAGTCTTGGGCTAAAATGGGGTATTCTTAGGGGTTTTTAGGGGTCTCTTTGGCCATGAGAACAACTCCAACCAAGGTGCCATAGCATACACCCAACATGGGTTTGTAAACCCCATGATCGATTAGGTTTTCTTCCATTAAAATACATATGGAAAGAAAACCCATAGGTTTGGGTATTGGGGTTTTGAAAGGGTCTTTAATTTATGTTATTTAACACCCCTCAAACCCACACATCTACGGTCTTCCATGAGGGTTGGTAAAACCCATAAATGGAGGTAAATCCCCAACTTAGGGTTCATAAATGGAGAAGGGTGAATGGGTTTAAGGTAGGGTTAGGTGCTTCATAGTTAAACATCAAGGATTTGCCATTAATGGCTCTTCTAATTGAGTAGATGGAGCACTCAAGGTGTGCTCAACCAATTCAAACCCTAGGTAATAGAATTAGGGAAAGAGAGATGGAGAGAGAGAGAGAGAGAGAGAGAGAGAGAAAGAGACTCACCAAGGGTTGATGATGATAGCTTGTGCTCCACCATACTTCTCCCTTCTCCTTCCTTCTTCCTCTTCTTCTTTCTTCTTCTTTCTTCTTCTTCTTTCTTCTTCTCTTTCTTCTTCTTTCTTTTTCTCCTCTCCTCTCCACGATTTAGGATTGAAATGTGAGGTGAATAGTAGTTTTGGGTCTTTAATAACCCATCTAGGCATTAGGTCTTGTTTGGTTAGTCTCAAGTCCTTAGGTCCATTTGTTTAGGAGCTTGTTTGGTTAGGTATAAGCCCAAGGTCTAGTTTAAGTCATTGGGCCATTGGATCCACTTGGGCCCATGGCCCATGGCCCATGTCCTAAGTTCTAGTTACAATTAGAAAAAGACTAAGCTCCTAAGCCCAAGCCCATTCCAGTTCTTATGCTTATTAATGGTCATGCATAGGCATGAATTATTCGGATAGTGACTTACTCCCAATCATCGTTAAGTGGATAAGGGCGATTCAGGTGCGGGCCCCGCGGATCCCTATCATAAGGGAATTCCAAGAATATGCTTTCGTGGACGATTTTCCCCCTTTCTCGACGGTGGATCTTTCCTCGAGGACTTCCCTGTTTCGCGGTCGACAATCTCGTGTGATGGCTTGAGTATTATGACCCACAGTTCACGAGCGTACTCCACTCTTGGTTCTACACAAAGGTTTAAACCAGGACCGGTGGTCGGATCGCATTTCAAACCGGGTTTTGGGCACGGATTTAACATCCTCCCCACCTTATAAGAATTTCGTCCTCGAAATTGAGACGTACCTAGGTATCTGCATAGGTGAGGATACTTCGACCGCACTTCACCTTCTCATTAACGAGATGCCCCTTTAATCAATGAGATTGCTCCACCGAACTTTATCAAAAGTTACGATTCGATTGTGAGGATTGCTTGTCCTTATAATCAAAGTTCTCTTCAGGTAGCTCTTCATGTGTCAATCCATGACAAGCTGATGTGGCTTTTTAGTCTTGACAATATCAATGTAGGGGTGTACTTTCTCACATCATTACGTAAAATACATTAACACACTTGCCCTCTTTATCGAAGCGAATTACTCCCTTAGTTGGCGGTACTCGCAAGAAAACATAATCGGCATAGCTCTTCCATTTAGATTAAGCCGCCATGATTCGGTCCCTTATCAAATCTACTTTTCCACAAGTGGCTTGTATCAATTCAGACCCTAATATTCTTTGCTAATCAACTTCCTCCCAATATAGTGGTGTTCGGAAATTTCTATTGTACTGTGCTTTGAACGGTGTCATACCTATAGTAGTTTGGTAGCCGTTGTTGTAAACAAACACTACGAGTGAGATGTGCTCATCCCGACTACCCTTCATATCAATGACACAAGCCCTGAGCACGTCCTCTAGGGTCCGAATAGTCCGCTCTGACTTACCATTAGTTTGTGGAGGGAGAACCGTACTAAAATTCAGCAGTGTACCCATAGCCTTCTGAAAACCGCCACAGGACTTCAATGCAAACTCAGGATCACGATTAGAAATGATATCCATCTCCATGTAAGTGAGTCACATTTTCCATGTATAGCTTATTCAACTTGTCCATTGGATAGATCTCCTTTATTAGGATAAATGTGCTAACTTGCTAAGTCGGTCAACAATGACCCAAACAGCATCAATACATTTAGCTATACCGGGCAATTTAGTGACAAAATCCATAATGATGTATTTCCACTCTCGTTCGGGAATAGGAAGTGATTACAATAGTCCATATGGTCGTTGCCTCTCCATGCCACCTTAACTCGCTCACCATTGGGTACACATAACCTATCCCTGAACCGAAGGACGTTATTTTCGGACAAGGTAAAATCTGATTCCTCCTGCATCTCTTCCTGAATGTCATCTATCAATTTCTGTAACTCCACATTGGTATGTTGGGCTTCCTTAATCTTCTCCGCCAATGAGGGTTGTACTGTCAGAGCGGCAAATAACATAGTAGCATCATCAATTAACACTTCCAGCCCCATTCTTCTGGCTTCCTCTATAAGCCTCTCATTGACTGTTAGAGCTGGCAAGGAAGGGTTTGTGATTTCCTACTAAGTGCATCTGCCACCACACTGGCTTTGCTTAAATGGTATTGGATAGTGCCGGATAGAGGGGTTAAAACTATGCTCAACTTCCGCTCCGGGACTGCTTAGTTATTTAGCTTAAACTAAGTTGTATGGATTTGTCCTCTAATAGTTTCCACCTTACATAATGGTATAAATCAATTCCGGTTTAGTTAATATAAAGTCCAGTGTATATAAGGACCCAGTGAAAATCAAACTCTGAGCTTATACTTCTAGGAATAGAGAGATGCAACTATTTCCATATACTTCGTCCAGTATCTGTACTCCTAAATTTTGGGTTGAATGACACAAGGCTGTACTACTTTGCTTACCTGGCTTTTCCTATGAGGACTTTCACTTCCGATCCTCCAATACCTAACTCAGCTTTAGAATGAATTGGAATATTGATGGAATCCCTACTGTTCACTCCCAATAACGGAGGGGACATTCAGGGACCCATTACTCCACTCATATCTATTGTTGAGCAAGGTTTTGTCGAATCATTCAGTTCCAATTCCTTTTTGTTCTTGACTGCACTTGGCTACACTAACACCCGATATAATACTGTTCATCAACTTAAATTGCTAGATCTATCATTCTCTTTCAACTACATGATATAATCCATACCTCCTAGCATCCGTCCTAAATTATCCTTTCTAGATATCCATCGGTTCGTGGGTGTATAGACATATCGAGATTTAACTACGTGCCTATATATATATTGTTTTTCACCGTCCCTTCAGAATCTAGACACAATTCTGGGGTTTCCTATTGGACAAGGTCCCTGAACGTACCAGGCCCATACACCAAGCCAATCCCAGCATTCCCGGTAGATTTACCAACAAGTCCTAAAAATGGCTCTCCTGAGAGACATGTAGGGCCATAGGCTTACCCAAGGGTACTTAGGACCAATACTCAAAATTTCTAGGTGGTTCCCAAAGAAAGCCCGGGCCAGTCACTGAGGATACGAGAAAAATGAAAGATAATTTCTCCCTAATCATTAGCCTACGTAACAGGTCCTGCGGAGAGTCTCTCACCGATAGCTAGCTTTTTATGGTTAGGCTAATCCCAATTATCATTATATTTTACATCATTGTTCATGACTTTACCCTCATAAACCTTAGTATATATCTTCTTCCTCTTTTTTTTTTTTTTTTTTTTTTTTTTTTTTTTTTTGTAACTCCTAGGGTTTAGTATGTAGTTTCTCATCTTTTCTTCATTTCTAAACTGGTTTATGTTCTATGGAAGTCCCATACCTTTATTTGTATTATTAAAGCATTGTTCTATCAGCAAAATTTATATATTCTCCCTTGTTCTACTGATTCTTGTTTGTGGATAAGGTTTTTAATATTTAACCCTAATTTAGAGTAAATCGGGTCGTGTGAACACTGAGTTAGTCCATAAGGTAGAGCATCGCGCTCTGATACCAAGTTGTCACACCCCCATCCCTGAACCACGGGGAATGCAACTAGAGCGTACCAATACGCTCTCTAACCACCAGAATCACTGATGCAGTACCCAAGACTTACTCATTCACAACGACAGATAATAGGTAAAAAAAAAAAAGGGATTAATATTAATAACATCAGAGTTAGCAGAAGCTAGGTGATAGCATATAAAATATCATCTATTCAAGTTTACCCCTTCAAGTACAATTCGTTCTAATCAGGACCTATGTATTACCTACTATATAAATAATACATCTATCATGAAAGGAATCAAAAGAATACACCTATAATTCAAAATGAATAATCAAGTGCATCAAAAGATGGCCACCGGCCATAAGTCACTGTCCCGCCAAGGAACACACATCGCAGCAACACTCTGGTCCATGCTCCACGATCTCTGGAGCCCACCAATCAACGTAACCAGCCTCAGGAGTCTCGTACTCTGTGCCACTCTGCTCGAATGTACCTGCATCAACTAAAAATATGTTTCCTCGAGGAGTGAGCTCCAACTGAGCCCAATGAGTGGCTAAGCCACACAAACATACACAATAATAATAATGAATGGGGTTGACTGCAAACCATACATGATGGACGGATACCAAGGTGTCCCATACCACCAAGGTAGACCGTACATCACATACAATTTACAATCATGCTACATGAATGAATGATGATGTATAGTTTTATTGTTATCCACCTAACACACAACTAAGTCAGGTATAGTACTATAGCAACACCTTAGGTAGCATCCCCGACATCGGTACCATAAACGGATGGTATACCGGCGATGACAAACCCGAGTCGTTGAAGCCTGCTGTGCGTCTCCACCAAGAGATATACGCAAACCCCGAGTCAAATCCCGTCCTGGCTTTCGGCCCAAAATACGGTTGGCGCCCGAACTTCCCGGTGGGTATACCCGAATAACGGTCGGAACCCACGGATTTGACCGACACCTAACCCCGTCGGTAAGGGTCATAGTATCTGGGTAAACATTTATCCTAGCCAGCATTCACCTATTGTATGAGTGAGGTACGCATGTGCATAGGCCGAGGCCGAGTCTATAGATACCGAAATACGGTCGGCCGACTATCCTCTCGCCCCTCTAGCCCATACGTGCGTATACAAGTACGAGATGTGAATACCGAAGGCGTCGGTCGGTCACCATCCCGTTTCCACCTAATGCAATGGACAACTCTAATGCAATTTCAAGTACGGCAATCTCAAGCCCAGCACCCACCGGCACTTGGATCCCGCTTCCAAGCCCTAAATCTACATGCCATGAGTGAGTCCATATTATGGAATCCTCAGGTCCAGCACCAACCGGCACCCGAGTCCCATAACTAAATCCAACACCATTCGCACCATAGTGCAGTAAAATAAATAATATCGCAAGACAAGAATGTAAAGTCCTATCAACATCTAAACATTTATATCGTCCTATATCTTACTAATAATTATATATTATAGCACACATGCATGAATGACATTCGCAAGACACGACACACAAACATTCCATAAATTAAGACGTTTGCTTAACTCACTCACCTGATTCTCAGTCAATCGTCAGTACGGAGCTCTTCAAATCGGCGTTCGATGCCAAGTACACTGTCCCACGTACTAATACGCTCCCGAGCCGGGTCAGTCAACCTAAAGAGAGTGTACAACGTGGGGAGAGATTAGTGCCTTAGGGCTAGAAGAGTTGGGCCCCATAAGTTATCAAACAAGGCTAAAATAGGGGACCGGCACATACAACAAGGCTATATCATGTGCCTGTCCATGTGCCTGTCCATGTGCCTGTCCCTCTCGGACTTTCCCACCGGCAGATCTAGGTTCTCAAGGACTGGCACTTGTATGTGCCTGTCCATGTGCCTGTCCCTCTCAGACCTCCCACCGGCAGATCTTTCTCAGGGACTGGCACTTGCATGTGCCTGTCCATGTGCCTGTCCCTCTCGGGCTTCCCACCGGCAGATCTACTTTCTCAGGGACAGGCACTTGCATGTGCCTGTCCATGTGCCAGTCTTGCTGTTCATGCCATTCCGAGAATGGTTTTGCAGCCCCAAAGTCTTGGGCTAAAATGGGGTATTCTTAGGGGTTTTTAGGGGTCTCTTTGGCCATGAGAACAACTCCAACCAAGGTGCCATAGCATACACCCAACATGGGTTTGTAAACCCCATGATCGATTAGGTTTTCTTCCATTAAAATACATATGGAAAGAAAACCCATAGGTTTGGGTATTGGGGTTTTGAAAGGGTCTTTAATTTATGTTATTTAACACCCCTCAAACCCACACATCTACGGTCTTCCATGAGGGTTGGTAAAACCCATAAATGGAGGTAAATCCCCAACTTAGGGTTCATAAATGGAGAAGGGTGAATGGGTTTAAGGTAGGGTTAGGTGCTTCATAGTTAAACATCAAGGATTTGCCATTAATGGCTCTTCTAATTGAGTAGATGGAGCACTCAAGGTGTGCTCAACCAATTCAAACCCTAGGTAATAGAATTAGGGAAAGAGAGATGGAGAGAGAGAGAGAGAGAGAGAGAGAGAGAGAAAGAGACTCACCAAGGGTTGATGATGATAGCTTGTGCTCCACCATACTTCTCCCTTCTCCTTCCTTCTTCCTCTTCTTCTTTCTTCTTCTTTCTTCTTCTTCTTTCTTCTTCTCTTTCTTCTTCTTTCTTTTTCTCCTCTCCTCTCCACGATTTAGGATTGAAATGTGAGGTGAATAGTAGTTTTGGGTCTTTAATAACCCATCTAGGCATTAGGTCTTGTTTGGTTAGTCTCAAGTCCTTAGGTCCATTTGTTTAGGAGCTTGTTTGGTTAGGTATAAGCCCAAGGTCTAGTTTAAGTCATTGGGCCATTGGATCCACTTGGGCCCATGGCCCATGGCCCATGTCCTAAGTTCTAGTTACAATTAGAAAAAGACTAAGCTCCTAAGCCCAAGCCCATTCCAGTTCTTATGCTTATTAATGGTCATGCATAGGCATGAATTATTCGGATAGTGACTTACTCCCAATCATCGTTAAGTGGATAAGGGCGATTCAGGTGCGGGCCCCGCGGATCCCTATCATAAGGGAATTCCAAGAATATGCTTTCGTGGACGATTTTCCCCCTTTCTCTGACGGTGGATCTTTCCTCGAGGACTTCCCCTGTTTCGCGGTCGACAATCTCGTGTGATGGCTTGAGTATTATGACCCACAGTTCACGAGCGTACTCCACTCTTGGTTCTACACAAAAGGTTTAAACCAGACCGGTGGTCAGATCGCATTTCAAACCGGGTTTTGGGCACGGATTTAACAATCATCAAGCAACTTCTGCACCTGAAGTGCGGATAATGTTATCCTTCTGGACTTCCTTCTTGGTTTACTTTGATAGGTGAAGTCTGACCCATCTTCCAATTTAAATTTTATCTTTTTCTCCGCACATAAGACGTTCGCACCATAGGCAGACAACCAATTCGTGCCTAGTATTACGTCGAAATCATTTATATCCATCTTTATCAGTCATGATGTTAGATTCTTCCCACAAATTTTGATCTGATAAGGGTCGTAAACCTCCTTCAATCTCAAGACACTCCCTGTCGGTGTACTGACTACTAACTCGTGCCTGATGTCCCTTGGTTGATCTTCCATCTTACTCATAAAGGTTGAGGAGACAAAAGAGTGGGTTGTGCCCGAGTCAACTAATACTCGCGCGGGTATGGTTGAGACATTCAGGGTACGTAGGGTTTGTAGGTAATTTAGGTTACATGATGTAAGCTAATTATTCTCTATTGTCAAGTAGTGTTCAGCAACATACCTGTCAATACGTTAGGGTTGGCCTCAACTTCTTCATTCGTCAAAGCATACACCTTTCCTTGTGTTCGATTGTCTCGTGGCTGAAATGGCCTAGTGTAAGGCTAGTTTGATGAATTGTTGCCATATCCACCCGATCTGCAATCTCTGGCCATATGGCCTTCCTTGTTGCACAAATAGCGCTTAAAGGGTGGAACTCCAGGTGTTGAGGCTTTGCTCGCTTGACTTGTTGCTGGTTGGGCTGCCAAAACTGCTATCGTCGCTTGACTCGTAGCAGGTGGAGCGGGTCGAGTGAATGTAGGGCGAAAAGAATTCTGACCTACGCTCAGCCTACGATACAGAGTCGAAATAGGTATCAATTCAAAGGTCACGACCCACAACATCCCATCACACGTTTAATAAGAGATAAGGAAACTTTTTAGAAAAATCCAAACCCAAAAAAGTACAGAAATGCCACCAAATAACCCCAAACGACCCACCCGGTCTGGTATAAACCGAAAATGTACATATGTCGAAATAGGTATCGATTCGAAGGTCACAACCCTCAACATCGCATCCACATGTCTAATAAAATATAAGGATACTTTTAAGAAAACCCAAATGCAAAAAAGTACAGAAATACCCCCAAATAACATCAAATGACCCACCCGGTCTGGTTTAAATCGAAAATGAACATATGTCGAAATGGGTATCGATTCGCAGGTCAGGACCCTCAACATCGCATGCACATCTCTAATAAGAGATAAGGACACTTTTTAGAAAATCCCAAACCCAAAATAGTACAAAAATGCCCCCAAATAACACAAAATGACCCACCCGGTCTGGTTTAAACTGAAAATGAACATATGTTGAAATACGTATCGATTCGAAGGTCACGACCCTCAACATCGCATCCACACGGCTAATAAGAGATAAAGACAATTTTAGAAAATCACAAACCGAAAAAAGTATAGAAATGCCCCCAAATAACCACAAATGGCCCACTCGGTCTGGTTTAAACCTAAAATGAACATATGTAAAAATAGGTATCAATTCGAAGGTAACGACCCTGAACATCGCATCCACACGTCTAATAACAGATAGGGACACTTTTAAGAAAGTCCCAAACCCAAAAAAGTATTGAAATGCTCCCAAATAACCCCAAATGACCCACCCAGTTTGGTTGAAACCGAAAATGAACATATGTCAAAATAGGTACCGATTCGAAGGTCACAACCCCAAACATCGCAACCATACGTCTAATAAGAGATAAGGACACTTTTTAGAAAATCTCAAACCCAAAAAAGTTCAGAAATGCCCCCAAATAACCCAAAATGACCTACTCGGTCTGGTTTAAACAAAAAATGCACATATGTCGAAATACATATTGATTCGAAGGTCACGACCCTCAACATCGCATCCACATGACTAATAAGAGATATGGACACTTTTTAGAAAATCCCAAACCCAAAACAGTACAGAAATGCCCCAAACTAACCCCACATGACCCACCCGATCTGGTTTAAACCGAAAATGAACATATGTCAAAATAGTTATCGACTCGAAGGTCACAACCCTCAACATCGCATCCACACATCTAATAAGAGATAAGGACACTTTTTAGAAAATCCCAAACCCAAAAAAGAACAGAAATGCCTCCATATAACCCCAAACGACCCACCCGATTTGGTTTAAATCGAAAATGAACATACGTAAAAATAGCTATCGATTCGAAGGTCACAACCCTCAACATCGCATCCACATGTCTAATAAGAGATAATGACACTTTTTAGAAGATCCCGAACCCAAAAAAGTACAAAAATACCCCCAAATAACCACAAACGACCCACCCAGTTTGGTTTAAACCGAAAAAGGAACATATGTCAAAATAGGTATCGATTCGAAGGTCACAACCCTCGACATCGCATCCACACGTCTAATAAGAGATAAGGACACTTTTTAGAAAATCGTAAACCAAAAAAAGTACAGAAATGCCCCCAAATAACCACAAACGACCCACCCGGTCTGGTTTAAGCCAAAAATTTTCATATGTCAAAAAAGCCATCGATTCGAAGGTCATGACCCTCAACATCACATCCACACGTCTAACAAGAGATAAGGACACTTTTTATTAAATCCCAAACGTAAAAAAGTACAGAAATGCCCCCAAATAACCCCAAACGACCCACTCGGTCTAGTTTCAATTGCAAATGAACATATGTCGAATTGGGTATCGATACGAAGGTCACGACCCTCAACATCGCATCCACACGTCTAATAAGAGATAAGGACACACACTTTAGAAAATCCCAAACCCAAAAAAGTACAGAAATGCCCCCAAATAACACAAAATGACCCACCCGGCCTGGTTTAAATCGAAAATGAACTCATGTCAAAATAGGTATCGATTTGAAGGTCACGACCCTCAACATCGCATCCACACGTCTAATAAGACATAAGGACACTTTTTAGAATATCCCAAACGTAAAAAAGTACAAAAATGCCCCCAAATAACCCCAAACGACCCACCCGATCTGGTTTAGACCAAAAATGAACATATGTCGAATTGGGTATTGATTCGAAGGTCACGACCCTCAACATCCCATCCACACGTTTAATAAGAGATAAGGACACTTTTTAGAAAATCCCAAACCCAAAAAAGTACAGAAATGCCCCCAAATAACCCCAAACGACCCACCCAGTCTAGTTTAAACCGAAAATGAACATATATTGAAATACGTATTGATTCAAAGATCACGACCCTCAACATCGCATCCACACAACTAATAAGAGATATGGACACTTTTTAGAAAATTCCAAACCCAAAAATGTACAGAAATGCCCAAAAATAACCCCAAACGACTCACCCGGTCTGGTTTAAACTCGAAAATGAACATATGTCGAAATAGGTATCGATTCAAAGGTCACAACCCTCAACATCGCATCCACATGTCCAATAAGAGTTAATGACACTTTTTAGAAAATCCCAAATCCAAAAAAGTATAGAAATGCCCCCAAATAACCCTAAACGACCCACCCGGTTTGGTTTAAATAAAAAATGAACATATGTCGAAATAGGTATCGATTCGAAGGTCACAACCCTCAACATCGCATCCACACGTATAATAAGCGATAAGGACACTTTTTAGAAAATCGCAAACAAAAAAAAGTACAGAAATGCCCCCAAATAACCACAAACGACCCACCCAGTCAGGTTTAAACAAAAAATTATCATATGTCAAAATAGCTATCAATTAGAAGGTCAAGACCCTCAACATCGCATCCACATGTATAATAAGAGCTAAGGACACTTTTTAGAAAATACCAATCCCTAAAAAGTACAGAAATCCCCCAAATAACACAAAACGACCCACCCGGTCTGGTTTAAACAAAAAATGAACATATATCGAAATAGGTATTGATTCGAAGGTCATGACCCTCAACATCGCATCCACACGTCTAATACGAGATAAGAACACTTGTTAGAAATCCATAAAAGTAAAAAAGTACTGAAATGCCCCAAAATAACCCCAAACGACCCACCCGGTCTGGTTTAAACCGAAAATGAACATATGTCGAATTGGGTATCGATTCGAAGGCTACGACCCTCAACATCGCATCCACACGTCTAATACGAGATAAGGACACTTTTTAGAAAATTGCAAACCAAAAAAAATATAGAAATGCCACCCAAATAACCACAAACGACTGGTTTAAAACGAAAATGAACATATGTCGAAATAAGTATCGATTCGAAGGTCACGACCCTCAACATCGTATCCACACGTCTAATAAGAGATAAGGACACTTTTTAAAAAATCACAAACCCAAAAAAGTATAGAAATGCCCCCAAATAACACAAAACGACCCACCCGGTCTGGTTTAAACCTATAACAAACAAATGTCGAATTAGGTATCGATTCGAAGGTCATAACCCTCAACATCACATCCACACATCTAATAAGAGATATGGACACATTTTAGAAAATCCCAAAAGCAAAAAGTACAGAAATGCCCCAAAATTACCCCAAACGACACATCCGGTTTGGTCTAAACCGAAAATGAACATATGTCGAATTGGGTATCGATTCGAAGGTCACGACCCTCAACATCTCATCCACACATCTAATAAGTAATATGGACACTATTCAAAAAACTCCAAACCCAAAAATGTACAGAAATGCCCCAAAATAACCTCAAACGACCCACCTGATCTGGTTTAAACTCAAAAATGGACATATGTCGAAATAGGTATCGATTCGAAGGTCACAACCCTCAACATCGCATCCACACGTCTAATAAGAGATAATGACACTTTTTAGAAAATCCCAAATACAAAAAAGTACAGAAATGCCCCCAAATAACCCCAAACGACCCATCTTGTTTGGTTTAAATAAAAAAAAGAACGTATGTCGAAATAGGTATCGATTCGAAGGTCACAACCCTCGACATTGCATCCACACATCAAATAAGAGATAAGGACACTTTTTAGAAAATCGTAAACCAAAAAAAGTATAGAAATGCCCCCAAATAACCACAAACGACCCACCCGATCTGGTTTAAATAAAAAATTATCATATGTCAAAATAGCTATCGATTCGAAGGTCACAACCCTCAACATCGCATCCACACGTCTAACAAGAGATAAAGACACTTTTTAGAAAATCCCAAACGTAAAAAAGTACAGAAATACCCCTAAATAACCCCAAACGACCCATCCGATCTGGTTTATATAAAAAATGAACATATGTCGAATTGGGTATCGATTCGAAGGTCACGACCCTCAACATAGCATCCACACATCTAATAAGAGATAATGACACTTTTTAGATAATCCCAAACCCAAAAAAGTACCGAAATGTCCCCAAATAACCCCAAACGACTCACCCGGTCTGGTTGAAACTGAAAATGAACATATGTCGAAATACGTATTGATTCGAAGGTCACGACCCTCAACATCGCATCCACACAACTAATAACAGATATGGACACTTTTTAGAAAATCCCAAACCCAAAAATGTACAGAAATGCCCCAAAATAACCACAAACGACCCACCCGGTCTAGTTTAAACTCAAAAATGAACATATGTCGAAATAGGTATTGATTCGAAGGTCACAACCCTCAACATCGCATCCACACATCTAATAAGAGATAATGACACTTTTTAGAAAATCCCAAATCCAGAAAAGTATAAAAATACCCCCAAATAACAAAACACGACCCACCCAGTCTGGTTTAAACCGAAAAAGAACATATGTCGAAATAGGTATCAATTTGAAGGCTACAACCGTCAACATCGCATTCACACGTCTAATAAGAGAAAAGGACACCTTTTAGAAAATCTTAAACCAAAAAAATTATCAAAATGCCCCCAAATGACCCCAACGACCTACCTGGTTTGCTTTAAACCAAAAATAAACATAGGTCAAAATAGGCATCCATTCAAAGACCACAACCCTCAACATCGTATCCACACGTCTAATAAGAGATAAGGACACTTGTTAGATAATCCTAAACCCAAAAAAGTACAGAACTGCCCCCAAATAACCCAAGCGACCTACCCGATTTGGTTTAAACCAAAAATGAACATATGTTAAAATAGGTATCAATTCGAAGGTCACAACCCCCAACATCGCATCCACACGTCTAATAAGAGATAAGGACACTTTTTAGAAAATCTAAAACGCAAAAAAGTACATAAATGCCCCCAAATAACCCCAAACAACCCACCCGGACTGTTTTAAACCGCAAATGAACATATGTCGAAATGGGTATTGATTCGAAGGTCACGACCCCCAACATCGTATCCACATGTCTAATAAGAGATAAGGACACTTGTTAGGAAATCCCTAACCCGAAAAAGGACAGAAATGCCAACAAATAATCCCAAATGATCCACCCGGTCTGGTTAAAACCGAAAATGAACATATGTCGAAATAGGTATCGATTCGAAGCTCACGACCCTCAACATCGCATCCACACGTCAAATAAGAGATAAGGACACTTTCTAGAAAATCCCAAACCCAAAAAAGTACAGAAATGCCACCAAACAACCCCAAACGACCCACCCGATCTGGTTCGGACCGAAAATGAACATATGTCGAAATAGGTATCGATTCGAAGGTCACGACCCTCAACATCGCATCCACATGACTAAGAAGAGATAAGCGCACATTTTAGGAAGTCCCAAACCCAAAAAAGTACAGAAATGCCCCCCAAATAACCACAAACGACCCACCCAGTCTGGTTTAAAACAAAAATTAACATATGTAAAAAAAGGTATCGATTCAAAGCTCACGACCCTCAACATCGCATCCATACGTCTAATAAGAGATAAGGACACTTTTTAGAAAATCAAAAACCGAGAAAAGTACAGAAATACCCCCCAAATAACCACAAACGACCCACCCGGTCTGGTTTAAAACGAAAATGAACATATGTCGAAATAGGTATCAATTCGAAGGTCACGACCCTCAGCATCACATCCACACGTCTAATAAGAGATAAAGACACTTTTTAGAAAATCCCAAACCCAAAAAATTACAGAACTGCCCCCAAATAACACAAAATGACCCCCCTGGGCTAGTTTAAATCGAAAATGAACATATGTCGAAATAGGTATCGATTCGAAGGTCACGACCCTCAACATCGCATCCACACGTCGAATAAGAGATAAGGACACTTTTTAGAAAATCGTAAACTAAAAAAAGTACAGAAATGCCCCTAAATAACCACAAACGACCCACCCGATCTGGTTTAAATAAAAAATTATCATATGTCAAAATAGCTATCGATTGGAAGGCCACGACCCTCAACATCGCATCCACACATCTAATAAGAGATAAGGACACTTTTTAGAAAAATCCCAAAAGCAAAAAAGTATAGAAATGCCCCCAAATAACCCCAAACGACCCACCCAGTCTGGTTTAAATCGAAAATGAACATATGTCGAATTGGGAATCGATTCGACGGTCACGACCCTCAACATCGCATCCACACATCTAATAAGAGATAAGGACACTTTTTAGGAAACCCCAAACCCAAAAAAGTACAAAAATGTCCCCAAATAACCCCAAACAATACACCCGGTCAGGTTTAAACCGAAAACGAACATATGTCAAAATACGTATTGATTCGAAGGTCACAACCCTCAACATCGATTCCACACGACTAAAAAGAGATATGGACACTTTTTAGAAAATCCCAAACCCAAAAATTTATAGAAATGCCCCAAAATAACCCCAAACGACCCACCCGGTCTGGTTTAAACTCAAAAATGAACATATATCGAAATAGATATCGATTCGAAGGTCACAACCCTCAACATCGCATCCACAAGTCTAATAAGAGATAATGACACGTTTTAGAAAATCCTAAATACAAAAAAGCAAAAAAATACCCCCAAATAACACAAAACGACCCACCCGGTCTGTTTTAAACGAAAAAGGAACATATATCGAAATAGGTATCTATTTGAAAGCCACAACCGTCAACATCGCATTCACACATCTAATAAGAGAAAAGGACACTTTTTAGAAATAGCAAACCCAAAAAAGTACCTAAATGCCCCCAAATAACCCCAATGTCCCACCCGGTTTGGTTTAAATCGAAAATGTACATATGTCAAAATCGGTATCGATTCAAAGACCACAACCCCCAACATCGCATCCACAAGTCTAATAAGAGATTAAGACACTTGTTAGAAAATCCTAAACCCAAAAAAGTACAGAACTGGCCCCAAATAACCCCAAACAACCCACCCGATTTGGTTTAAATCGAAAATGAACATATGTCAAAATAGGCATCGATTCGAAGGTCACAACCCCCAACATCGTATCCACATGTCTAATAAGAGATAAGGACAATTTTTGGAAAATCCCAAACGCAAAAAATTACAGAAATG
Source organism: Telopea speciosissima (assembly GCF_018873765.1). NCBI lineage: Eukaryota > Viridiplantae > Streptophyta > Magnoliopsida > Proteales > Proteaceae > Telopea > Telopea speciosissima. Next base: position 30,881 of record NW_025317612.1, read on the forward strand.
CCCAAACTAACCCCAAACAACCCACCCAGATTGTTTTAAACCAAAAATTAACATATGTCGAAATGGGCATCGATTCGAAGGTCACGACCCTCAACATCGTATCCACATGTCTAATAAGAGATAAGGACACTTGTTAGAAAATCCCTAACCCAAAAAAGTACAGAAATGCCCCGAATAAGCCCAAACGATCCACCCGGTCTGGTTTAAATCGAAAATGAACATATGTTGAAATAGGTATTGATTCGAAGGTCACGACGTTCAACATCGCATCCACACGTCAAATAAGAGATAAGGACACTTTTTAGAAAATCCCAAACCCTAAAAAGTATAAAATGCCCCCAGATAACCCCAAACGACCCACCCGAGCTGGTGCGGACCGAAAATGAACATATGCCGAAATAGGTATCGATTCGAAGGTCATGACCCTCAACATCGCATCCACACGGCTAATAAGGGATAAGGGCACTTTTTAGGAAGTCCCAAACCCAGAAAAGTATAGCAATGCTCCCCAAATAACCACAAACGACCCACTCGGTCTAGTTTAAAACGAAAATGAACATAAGTCGAAATAGGTATCGATTCGAAGGTGACGACCCTCAACATCGCATCCACACGTCTAAGAAGAGATAAGGACACCTTTTAGAAAATCCCAAACCCAAAAAAGTACAGAAATGCCCCCAAATAACCCAAAACGATCCACCCGGTCTGGTTTAAACCGAAAATGAACATAGGTCGAATTGGGTATCGATTCGAAGGTCACGACCCTCAACATCGCATCCACACATCTAAGAAGAGATAAGGACACTTTTTTGAAAATCCCAAACCCAAAAAAGTACAGAAATGCCCCAAAATAACCCCAAACGATCCACCCGGTCTGGTTTAAACCGAAAATGAACATAGGTCGAATTGGGTATCGATTCGAAGGTCACGACCCTCAACATCGCATCCACACGTCTAATAAGAGATAAGGACACTTTTTAGAAAATCCCGAACCCAAAAAAGTACAGAAATGTCCCCAAATAACCCTAAACGACCCACCCGGTCTAGTTTAAATAAAAAATGAACATATGTTGAAATACGTATAGATTCGAAGGTCACGACCCTCAACATCCCATCCACACGACTAATAAGAGATATGGACACTTTTTAGAAAATCCCAAACCCAAAAAAGTACAGAAATGCCCCAAAATAACCACAAACGACCCACCCGGTCTGGTTTAAACTAAAAAATGAACATATGTCGAAATAGGTATCGATTCGAAGGTCAGAACCCTCAACATCGCATCCACACGTCTAATATGAGATAATTACACTTTTAGAAAATCCCAAACCCAAAAAAGTACAAAAATACCCCCAAATAACACAAAACGACCCACCGGTCTGGTTTTAACCAAAAAGGAACATATGTCGAAATAGGTATCGATTTGAAGGCCACAACCGTCAACATTGCATTCACACGTCTAATTAGAGAAAATGACACTTTTTAGAAAATCTTAAACCCAAAAAAGTACCAAAATGCCCCCAAATAACCCCAACGACCCATCCGGTTTGGTTTAAACCAAAAAATGAACATAGGTCAAAATAGGTATCGACTCAATGACCACAACCCTCAACATCGCATCCACACGCCTAATAAGAGATAAGGACACTTGTTAGAAAATCCAAAACCCAAAAAAGTACAGAACTGCCCCCAAATAACCCCAAACGACCCACCCGATTTGGTTTAAACCGAAAATGAACATCTGTTAAAATCGGTATCGATTCGTAGGCCACAACCCCCAACATCGTATCCACATATCTAATAAGAGATAGAGACTTTTTAGAAAATTCAAAATGCAAAAAAGTACATAAATGCCCCCAAATAACCCCAAACGACCCACCCAGATTGTTTTAAATGAAAATGAACATATGTCAAAATAGGCATCGATTCGAAGGTCACAACCCCCAACATCGCCATCCACATGTCTAATAAGAGATAAGGACACTTTTTGGAAAATCCCAAACGCAAAAAATTACAGAAATGCCCAAACTAACCCCAAACAACCCACCCAGATTGTTTTAAACCAAAAATTAACATATGTCGAAATGGGCATCGATTCGAAGGTCACGACCCTCAACATCGTATCCACACGTCTAATAAGAGATAAGGACACTTGTTAGAAAATCCCTAACCCAAAAAAGTACGAAATGCCCGAATAAGCCCAAGCGATCCACCCGGTCTGGTTTAAATCGAAAATGAACATATGTTGAAATAGGTATTGATTCGAAGGTCACGACGTTCAACATCGCATCCACACGTCAAATAAGAGATAAGGACACTTTTTAGAAAATTCCAAACCCTAAAAAGTATAAAATGCCCCTAGATAACCCCAAACGACCCACCCGAGCTGGTTCGGACCGAAAATGAACATATGCCGAAATAGGTATCGATTCGAAGGTCACGACCCTCAACATCGCATCCAGACGACTAATAAGGGATAAGGGCACTTTTTAGGAAGTCCCAAACCCAGAAAAGTATAGCAATGCTCCCCAAATAACCACAAACGACCCACCCGGTCTAGTTTAAAACGAAAATGAACATAAGTCGAAATAGGTATCTATTCGAAGGTCACGACCCTCAACATCGCATCCACACGTCTAAGAAGAGATAAGGACACCTTTTAGAAAATCCCAAACCCAAAAAAGTACAGAAATGCCCCCAAATAACCCCAAACGATCCACCCGGTCTGGTTTAAACCGAAAATGAACATAGGTCGAATTGGGTATCGATTCGAAGGTCACGACCCTCAACATCGCATCCACACATCTAAGAAGAGATAAGGACACTTTTTAGAAAATCCCAAACCCAAAAAAGTACAGAAATGCCCCAAAATAACCCCAAACGATCCACCCGGTCTGGTTTAAACCGAAAATGAACATAGGTCGAATTGGGTATCGATTCGAAGGTCACGACCCTCAACATCGCATCCACACGTCTAATAAGAGATAAGGACACTTTTTAGAAAATCCCAAACCCAAAAAAGTACAGAAATGTCCCCAAATAACCCTAAACGACCCACCCGGTCTGGTTTAAATAAAAAATGAACATATGTTGAAATACGTATAGATTCGCAGGTCACGACCCTCAACATCCCATCCACACGACTAATAAGAGATATGGACACTTTTTAGAAAATCCCAAACCCAAAAAAGTACAGAAATGCCCCAAAATAACCACAAACGACCCACCCGGTCTGGTTTAAACTAAAAAATGAACATATGTCGAAATAGGTATCGATTCGAAGGTCAGAACCCTCAACATCGCATCCACACGTCTAATATGAGATAATTACACTTTTTAGAAAATCCCAAACCCAAAAAAATACAAAAATACCCCCAAATAACACAAAACGACCCACCCGGTCTGGTTTTAACCAAAAAGGAACATATGTCGAAATAGGTATCGATTTGAAGGCCACAACCGTCAACATTGCATTCACACGTCTAATTAGAGAAAATGACACTTTTTAGAAAATCTTAAACCCAAAAAAGTACCAAAATGCCCCCAAATAACCCCAACGACCCATCCGGTTTGGTTTAAACCAAAAAATGAACATAGGTCAAAATAGGTATCGACTCAATGACCACAACCGTCAACATCGCATCCACACGTCTAATAAGAGAAAAGGACACTTGTTAGAAATAGCAAACCCAAAAAAGTACCTAAATGCCCCCAAATAACCCCAATGTCCCACCCGGTTTGGTTTAAATCGAAAATGTACATATGTCAAAATCGGTATCGATTCAAAGACCACAACCCCCAACATCGCATCCACACGTCTAATAAGAGATTAAGACACTTGTTAGAAAATCCTAAACCCAAAAAAGTACAGAACTGCCCCAAATAACCCCAAACAACCCACCCGATTTGGTTTAAATCGAAAATGAACATATGTCAAAATAGGCATCGATTCGAAGGTCACAACCCCCAACATCGTATCCACATGTCTAATAAGAGATAAGGACAATTTTTGGAAAATCCCAAACGCAAAAAATTACAGAAATGCCCAAACTAACCCCAAACAACCCACCCAGATTGTTTTAAACCAAAAATTAACATATGTCGAAATGGGCATCGATTCGAAGGTCACGACCCTCAACATCGTATCCACATGTCTAATAAGAGATAAGGACACTTGTTAGAAAATCCCTAACCCAAAAAAGTACAGAAATGCCCCGAATAAGCCCAAACGATCCACCCGGTCTGGTTTAAATCGAAAATGAACATATGTTGAAATAGGTATTGATTCGAAGGTCACGACGTTCAACATCGCATCCACACGTCAAATAAGAGATAAGGACACTTTTTAGAAAATCCCAAACCCTAAAAAGTATAAAATTCCCCCAGATAACCCCAAACGACCCACCCGAGCTGGTGCGGACCAAAAATGAACATATTCCGAAATAGGTATCGATTCGAAGGTCACGACCCTCAACATCGCATCCACACGACTAATAAGGGATAAGGGCACTTTTTAGGAAGTCCCAAACCCAGAAAAGTATAGCAATGTTCCCCAAATAACCACAAACGACCCACTCGGTCTAGTTTAAAACGAAAATGAACATAAGTCGAAATAGGTATCGATTCGAAGGTGACGACCCTCAACATCGCATCCACACGTCTAAGAAGAGATAAGGACACCTTTTAGAAAATCCCAAACCCAAAAAAGTACAGAAATGCCCCCAAATAACCCAAAACGATCCACCCGGTCTGGTTTAAACCGAAAATGAACATAGGTCGAATTGGGTATCGATTCGAAGGTCACGACCCTCAACATCGCATCCACACGTCTAAGAAGAGATAAGGACACTTTTTTGAAAATCCCAAACCCAAAAAAGTACAGAAATGCCCCAAAATAACCCCAAACGATCCACCCGGTCTGGTTTAAACCGAAAATGAACATAGGTCGAATTGGGTATCGATTCGAAGGTCACGACCCTCAACATCGCATCCACACGTCTAATAAGAGATAAGGACACTTTTTAGAAAATCCCGAACCCAAAAAAGTACAGAAATGTCCCCAAATAACCCTAAACGACCCACCCGGTCTAGTTTAAATAAAAAATGAACATATGTTGAAATACGTATAGATTCGAAGGTCACGACCCTCAACATCCCATCCACACGACTAATAAGAGATATGGACACTTTTTAGAAAATCCCAAACCCAAAAAAGTACAGAAATGCCCCAAAATAACCACAAATGACCCACCCGGTCTGGTTTAAACTAAAAAATGAACATATGTCGAAATAGGTATCGATTCGAAGGTCAGAACCCTCAACATCGCATCCACACGTCTAATATGAGATAATTACACTTTTTAGAAAATCCCAAACCCAAAAAAGTACAAAAATACCCCCAAATAACACAAAACGACCCACCCGGTCTGGTTTTAACCAAAAAGGAACATATGTCGAAATAGGTATCGATTTGAAGGCCACAACCGTCAACATTGCATTCACACGTCTAATTAGAGAAAATGACACTTTTTAGAAAATCTTAAACCCAAAAAAGTACCAAAATGCCCCCAAATAACCCCAACGACCCATCCGGTTTGGTTTAAACCAAAAAAATGAACATAGGTCAAAATAGGTATCGACTCAATGACCACAACCCTCAACATCGCATCCACACGTCTAATAAGAGATAAGGACACTTGTTAGAAAATCCAAAACCCAAAAAAGTACAGAACTGCCCCCAAATAACCCCAAACGACCCACCCGATTTGGTTTAAACCGAAAATGAACATCTGTTAAAATCGGTATCGATTCGTAGGCCACAACCCCCAACATCGTATCCACATATCTAATAAGAGATAGAGACTTTTTAGAAAATTCAAAATGCAAAAAAGTACATAAATGCCCCCAAATAACCCCAAACGACCCACCCAGATTGTTTTAAACTGAAAATGAACATATGTCAAAATAGGCATCGATTCGAAGGTCACAACCCCCAACATCGCCATCCACATGTCTAATAAGAGATAAGGACACTTTTTGGAAAATCCCAAACGCAAAAAATTACAGAAATGCCCAAACTAACCCCAAACAACCCACCCAGATTGTTTTAAACCAAAAATTAACATATGTCGAAATGGGCATCGATTCGAAGGTCACGACCCTCAACATCGTATCCACACGTCTAATAAGAGATAAGGACACTTGTTAGAAAATCCCTAACCCAAAAAAGTACAGAAATGCCCCGAATAAGCCCAAACGATCCACCCGGTCTGGTTTAAATCGAAAATGAACATATGTTGAAATAGGTATTGATTCGAAGGTCACGACGTTCAACATCGCATCCACACGTCAAATAAGAGATAAGGACACTTTTTAGAAAATTCCAAACCCTAAAAAGTATAAAATGCCCCCAGATAACCCCAAACGACCCACCCGAGCTGGTTCGGACCGAAAATGAACATATGCCGAAATAGGTATCGATTCGAAGGTCACGACCCTCAACATCGCATCCACACGACTAATAAGGGATAAGGGCACTTTTTAGGAAGTCCCAAACCCAGAAAAGTATAGCAATGCTCCCCAAATAACCACAAACGACCCACCCGGTCTAGTTTAAAACGAAAATGAACATAAGTCGAAATAGGTATCTATTCGAAGGTCACGACCCTCAACATCGCATCCACACGTCTAAGAAGAGATAAGGACACCTTTTAGAAAATCCCAAACCCAAAAAAGTACAGAAATGCCCCCCAAATAACCCCAAACGATCCACCCGGTCTGGTTTAAACCGAAAATGAACATAGGTCGAATTGGGTATCGATTCGAAGGTCACGACCCTCAACATCGCATCCACACATCTAAGAAGAGATAAGGACACTTTTAGAAAATCCCAAACCCAAAAAGTACAGAAATGCCCCAAAATAACCCCAAACGATCCACCCGTCTGGTTTAAACCGAAAAATGAACATAGGTCGAATTGGGTATCGATTCGAAGGTCACGACCCTCAACATCGCATCCACACGTCTAATAAGAGATAAGGACACTTTTTAGAAAATCCCAAACCCAAAAAAGTACAGAAATGTCCCCAAATAACCCTAAACGACCCACCCGGTCTGGTTTAAATAAAAAATGAACATATGTTGAAATACGTATAGATTCGCAGGTCACGACCCTCAACATCCCATCCACACGACTAATAAGAGATATGGACACTTTTTAGAAAATCCCAAACCCAAAAAAGTACAGAAATGCCCCAAAATAACCACAAACGACCCACGTCTGGTTTAAACTAAAAATGAACATATGTCGAAATAGGTATCGATTCGAAGGTCGAACCCTCAACATCGCATCCACACGTCTAATATGAGATAATTACACTTTTTAGAAAATCCCAAACCCAAAAAAATACAAAAATACCCCCAAATAACACAAAACGACCCACCCGGTCTGGTTTTAACCAAAAAGGAACATATGTCGAAATAGGTATCGATTTGAAGGCCACAACCGTCAACATTGCATTCACACGTCTAATTAGAGAAAATGACACTTTTTAGAAAATCTTAAACCCAAAAAAGTACCAAAATGCCCCCAAATAACCCCAACGACCCATCCGGTTTGGTTTAAACCAAAAAATGAACATAGGTCAAAATAGGTATCGACTCAATGACCACAACCGTCAACATCGCATCCACACGTCTAATAAGAGAAAAGGACACTTGTTAGAAATAGCAAACCCAAAAAAGTACCTAAATGCCCCCAAATAACCCCAATGTCCCACCCGGTTTGGTTTAAATCGAAAATGTACATATGTCAAAATCGGTATCGATTCAAAGACCACAACCCCCAACATCGCATCCACACGTCTAATAAGAGATTAAGACACTTGTTAGAAAATCCTAAACCCAAAAAAGTACAGAACTGGCCCCAAATAACCCCAAACAACCCACCCGATTTGGTTTAAATCGAAAATGAACATATGTCAAAATAGGCATCGATTCGAAGGTCACAACCCCCAACATCGTATCCACATGTCTAATAAGAGATAAGGACAATTTTTGGAAAATCCCAAACGCAAAAAATTACAGAAATGCCCAAACTAACCCCAAACAACCCACCCAGATTGTTTTAAACCAAAAATTAACATATGTCGAAATGGGCATCGATTCGAAGGTCACGACCCTCAACATCGTATCCACATGTCTAATAAGAGATAAGGACACTTGTTAGAAAATCCCTAACCCAAAAAAGTACAGAAATGCCCCGAATAAGCCCAAACGATCCACCCGGTCTGGTTTAAATCGAAAATGAACATATGTTGAAATAGGTATTGATTCGAAGGTCACGACGTTCAACATCGCATCCACACGTCAAATAAGAGATAAGGACACTTTTTAGAAAATCCCAAACCCTAAAAAGTATAAAATGCCCCCAGATAACCCCAAACGACCCACCCGAGCTGGTGCGGACCGAAAATGAACATATGCCGAAATAGGTATCGATTCGAAGGTCACGACCCTCAACATCGCATCCACACGACTAATAAGGGATAAGGGCACTTTTTAGGAAGTCCCAAACCCATAAAAGTATAGCAATGTTCCCCAAATAACCACAAACGACCCACTCGGTCTAGTTTAAAACGAAAATGAACATAAGTCGAAATAGGTATCGATTCGAAGGTGACGACCCTCAACATCGCATCCACACGTCTAAGAAGAGATAAGGACACCTTTTAGAAAATCCCAAACCCAAAAAAGTACAGAAATGCCCCCAAATAACCCAAAACGATCCACCCGGTCTGGTTTAAATCGAAAATGAACATAGGTCGAATTGGGTATCGATTCGAAGGTCACGACCCTCAACATCGCATCCACACGTCTAAGAAGAGATAAGGACACTTTTTTGAAAATCCCAAACCCAAAAAAGTACAGAAATGCCCCAAAATAACCCCAAACGATCCACCCGGTCTGGTTTAAACCGAAAATGAACATAGGTCGAATTGGGTATCGATTCGAAGGTCACGACCCTCAACATCGCATCCACACGTCTAATAAGAGATAAGGACACTTTTTAGAAAATCCCGAACCCAAAAAAAGTACAGAAATGTCCCCAAATAACCCTAAACGACCCACCCGGTCTAGTTTAAATAAAAAATGAACATATGTTGAAATACGTATAGATTCGAAGGTCACGACCCTCAACATCCCATCCACACGACTAATAAGAGATATGGACACTTTTTAGAAAATCCCAAACCCAAAAAAGTACAGAAATGCCCCAAAATAACCACAAATGACCCACCCGGTCTGGTTTAAACTAAAAAATGAACATATGTCGAAATAGGTATCGATTCGAAGGTCAGAACCCTCAACATCGCATCCACACGTCTAATATGAGATAATTACACTTTTTAGAAAATCCCAAACCCAAAAAAGTACAAAAATACCCCCAAATAACACAAAACGACCCACCCGGTCTGGTTTTAACCAAAAAGGAACATATGTCGAAATAGGTATCGATTTGAAGGCCACAACCGTCAACATTGCATTCACACGTCTAATTAGAGAAAATGACACTTTTTAGAAAATCTTAAACCCAAAAAAGTACCAAAATGCCCCCAAATAACCCCAACGACCCATCCGGTTTGGTTTAAACCAAAAAATGAACATAGGTCAAAATAGGTATCGACTCAATGACCACAACCCTCAACATCGCATCCACACGTCTAATAAGAGATAAGGACACTTGTTAGAAAATCCAAAACCCAAAAAAGTACAGAACTGCCCCCAAATAACCCCAAACGACCCACCCGATTTGGTTTAAACCGAAAATGAACATCTGTTAAAATAGGTATCGATTCGTAGGCCACAACCCCCAACATCGTATCCACATATCTAATAAGAGATAGAGACTTTTTAGAAAATTCAAAATGCAAAAAAGTACATAAATGCCCCCAAATAACCCCAAACGACCCACCCAGATTGTTTTAAACTGAAAATGAACATATGTCAAAATAGGCATCGATTCGAAGGTCACAACCCCCAACATCGCCATCCACATGTCTAATAAGAGATAAGGACACTTTTTGGAAAATCCCAAACGCAAAAAATTACAGAAATGCCCAAACTAACCCCAAACAACCCACCCAGATTGTTTTAAACCAAAAATTAACATATGTCGAAATGGGCATCGATTCGAAGGTCACGACCCTCAACATCGTATCCACACGTCTAATAAGAGATAAGGACACTTGTTAGAAAATCCCTAACCCAAAAAAGTACAGAAATGCCCCGAATAAGCCCAAACGATCCACCCGGTCTGGTTTAAATCGAAAATGAACATATGTTGAAATAGGTATTGATTCGAAGGTCACGACGTTCAACATCGCATCCACACGTCAAATAAGAGATAAGGACACTTTTTAGAAAATTCCAAACCCTAAAAAGTATAAAATGCCCCCAGATAACCCCAAACGACCCACCCGAGCTGGTTCGGACCGAAAATGAACATATGCCGAAATAGGTATCGATTCGAAGGTCACGACCCTCAACATCGCATCCACACGACTAATAAGGGATAAGGGCACTTTTTAGGAAGTCCCAAACCCAGAAAAGTATAGCAATGCTCCCCAAATAACCACAAACGACCCACCCGGTCTAGTTTAAAACGAAAATGAACATAAGTCGAAATAGGTATCTATTCGAAGGTCACGACCCTCAACATCGCATCCACACGTCTAAGAAGAGATAAGGACACCTTTTAGAAAATCCCAAACCCAAAAAAGTACAGAAATGCCCCCAAATAACCCCAAACGATCCACCCGGTCTGGTTTAAACCGAAAATGAACATAGGTCGAATTGGGTATCGATTCGAAGGTCACGACCCTCAACATCGCATCCACACATCTAAGAAGAGATAAGGACACTTTTTAGAAAATCCCAAACCCAAAAAAGTACAGAAATGCCCCAAAATAACCCCAAACGATCCACCCGGTCTGGTTTAAACCGAAAATGAACATAGGTCGAATTGGGTATCGATTCAAGGTCACGACCCTCAACATCGCATCCACACGTCTAATAAGAGATAAGGACACTTTTTAGAAAATCCGAACCCAAAAAGTACGAAATGTCCCCAAATAACCCTAAACGACCCACCCGGTCTGGTTTAAATAAAAATGAACATATGTTGAAATACGTATAGATTCGCAGGTCACGACCCTCAACATCCCATCCACACGACTAATAAGAGATATGGACACTTTTTAGAAAATCCCAAACCCAAAAAAGTACAGAAATGCCCCAAAATAACCACAAACGACCCACCCGGTCTGGTTTAAACTAAAAAATGAACATATGTCGAAATAGGTATCGATTCGAAGGTCAGAACCCTCAACATCGCATCCACACGTCTAATATGAGATAATTACACTTTTTAGAAAATCCCAAACCCAAAAAAATACAAAAATACCCCCAAATAACACAAAACGACCCACCCGGTCTGGTTTTAACCAAAAAGGAACATATGTCGAAATAGGTATCGATTTGAAGGCCACAAACGTCAACATTGCATTCACACGTCTAATTAGAGAAAATGACACTTTTTAGAAAATCTTAAACCCAAAAAAGTGCCAAAATGCCCCCAAATAACCCCAACGACCCATCCGGTTTGGTTTAAACCAAAAAATGAACATAGGTCAAAATATGTATCGACTCAATGACCACAACCCTCAACATCGCATCCACACGTCTAATAAGAGATAAGGACACTTGTTAGAAAATCCAAAACCCAAAAAAGTACAGAACTGCCCCCAAATAACCCCAAACGACCCACCCGATTTGGTTTAAACCGAAAATGAACATCTGTTAAAATAGGTATCGATTCGTAGGCCACAACCCCCAACATCGTATCCACATATCTAATAAGAGATAGAGACTTTTTAGAAAATTCAAAATGCAAAAAAGTACATAAATGCCCCCAAATAACCCCAAACGACCCACCCAGATTGTTTTAAACTGAAAATGAACATATGTCAAAATAGGCATCGATTCGAAGGTCACAACCCCCAACATCGCCATCCACATGTCTAATAAGAGATAAGGACACTTTTTGGAAAATCCCAAACGCAAAAATTACAGAAATGCCCAAACTAACCCCAAACAACCCACCCAGATTGTTTTAAACCAAAAATTAACATATGTCGAAATGGGCATCGATTCGAAGGTCACGACCCTCAACATCGTATCCACACGTCTAATAAGAGATAAGGACACTTGTTAGAAAATCCCTAACCCAAAAAAGTACAGAAATGCCCCGAATAAGCCCAAACGATCCACCCGGTCTGGTTTAAATCGAAAATGAAGATATGTTGAAATAGGTATTGATTCGAAGGTCACGACGTTCAACATCGCATCCACACGTCAAATAAGAGATAAGGACACTTTTTAGAAAATTCCAAACCCTAAAAAGTATAAAATGCCCCCAGATAACCCCAAACGACCCACCCGAGCTGGTTCGGACCGAAAATGAACATATGCCGAAATAGGTATCGATTCGAAGGTCACGACCCTCAACATCGCATCCACACGACTAATAAGGGATAAGGGCACTTTTTAGGAAGTCCCAAACCAGAAAAGTATAGCAATGCTCCCCAAATAACCACAAACGACCCACCGGTCTAGTTTAAAACGAAAATGAACATAAGTCGAAATAGGTATCTATTCGAAGGTCACGACCCTCAACATCGCATCCACACGTCTAAGAAGAGATAAGGACACCTTTTAGAAAATCCCAAACCCAAAAAAGTACAGAAATGCCCCCAAATAACCCCAAACGATCCACCCGGTCTGGTTTAAACCGAAAATGAACATAGGTCGAATTGGGTATCGATTCGAAGGTCACGACCCTCAACATCGCATCCACACATCTAAGAAGAGATAAGGACACTTTTTAGAAAATCCCAAACCCAAAAAAGTACAGAAATGCCCCAAAATAACCCCAAACGATCCACCCGGTCTGGTTTAAACCGAAAATGAACATAGGTCGAATTGGGTATCGATTCGAAGGTCACGACCCTCAACATCGCATCCACACGTCTAATAAGAGATAAGGACACTTTTTAGAAAATCCCGAACCCAAAAAAGTACAGAAATGTCCCCAAATAACCCTAAACGACCCACCCGGTCTGGTTTAAATAAAAAATGAACATATGTTGAAATACGTATAGATTCGAAGGTCACGACCCTCAACATCCCATCCACACGACTAATAAGAGATATGGACACTTTTTAGAAAATCCCAAACCCAAAAAAGTACAGAAATGCCCCAAAATAACCACAAACGACCCACCCGGTCTGGTTTAAACTAAAAAATGAACATATGTCGAAATAGGTATCGATTCGAAGGTCAGAACCCTCAACATCGCATCCACACGTCTAATATGAGATAATTACACTTTTTAGAAAATCCCAAACCCAAAAAAATACAAAAATACCCCCAAATAACACAAAACGACCCACCCGGTCTGGTTTTAACCAAAAAGGAACATATGTCGAAATAGGTATCGATTTGAAGGCCACAAACGTCAACATTGCATTCACACGTCTAATTAGAGAAAATGACACTTTTTAGAAAATCTTAAACCCAAAAAAGTGCCAAAATGCCCCCAAATAACCCCAACGACCCATCCGGTTTGGTTTAAACCAAAAAATGAACATAGGTCAAAATATGTATCGACTCAATGACCACAACCCTCAACATCGCATCCACACGTCTAATAAGAGATAAGGACACTTGTTAGAAAATCCAAAACCCAAAAAAGTACAGAATCGCCCCCAAATAACCCCAAACGACCCACCCGATTTGGTTTAAACCGAAAATGAACATCTGTTAAAATAGGTATCGATTCGTAGGCCACAACCCCAACATCGTATCCACATATCTAATAAGAGATAGAGACTTTTTAGAAAATTCAAAATGCAAAAAAGTACATAAATGCCCCCAAATAACCCCAAACGACCCACCCAGATTGTTTTAAACTGAAAATGAACATATGTCAAAATAGGCATCGATTCGAAGGTCACAACCCCCAACATCGCCATCCACATGTCTAATAAGAGATAAGGACACTTTTTGGAAAATCCCAAACGCAAAAAATTACAGAAATGCCCAAACTAACCCCAAACAACCCACCCAGATTGTTTTAAACCAAAAATTAACATATGTCGAAATGGGCATCGATTCGAAGGTCACGACCCTCAACATCGTATCCACATGTCTAATAAGAGATTAGGACACTTGTTAGAAAATCCCTAACCCAAAAAAGTACAGAAATGCCCCGAATAAGCCCAAACGATCCACCCGGTCTGGTTTAAATCGAAAATGAACATATGTTGAAATAGGTATTGATTCGAAGGTCACGACGTTCAACATCGCATCCACACGTCAAATAAGAGATAAGGACACTTTTTAGAAAATCCCAAACCCTAAAAAGTATAAAATGCCCCAGATAACCCCAAACGACCCACCGAGCTGTAGTGCGGACCGAAAATGAACATATGCCGAAATAGGTATCGATTCGAAGGTCACGACCCTCAACATCGTATCCACACGACTAATAAGGGATAAGGGCACTTTTTAGGAAGTCCCAAACCCAGAAAAGTATAGCAATGCTCCCCAAATAACCACAAACGACCCACTCGGTCTAGTTTAAAACGAAAATGAACATAAGTCGAAATAGGTATCGATTCGAAGGTGACGACCCTCAACATCGCATCCACACGTCTAAGAAGAGATAAGGACACCTTTTAGAAAATCCCAAACCCAAAAAAGTACAGAAATGCCCCCAAATAACCCAAAACGATCCACCCGGTCTGGTTTAAACCGAAAATGAACATAGGTCGAATTGGGTATCGATTCGAAGGTCACGACCCTCAACATCGCATCCACACGTCTAAGAAGAGATAAGGACACTTTTTTGAAAATCCCAAACCCAAAAAAGTACAGAAATGCCCCAAAATAACCCTAAACGACCCACCCGGTCTGGTTTAAATAAAAAATGAACATATGTCGAAATACGTATAGATTCGAAGGTCACGACCCTCAACATCGCATCCACACGACTAATAACAGATATGGACACTTTTTAGAAAATCCCAAACCCAAAAAAGTACAGCAATGCCCCAAAATAACCACAAACGACCCACCCGGTCTGGTTTAAACTAAAAAATGAACATATGTTGAAGTAGGTATCGATTCGAAGGTCAGAATCCTCAACATCGCATCCACACGTCTAATATGAGATAATTACACTTTTTAGAAAATCTCAGACCCAAAAAAGTACAAAAATACCCCCAAATAACACAAAACTACCCACCCGGTCTGGTTTTAACCAAAAAGGAACATATGTCGAAATAGGTATCGATTTGAAGGCCACAACTGTCAACATTTCATTCACACGTCTAATTAGAGAAAATGACACTTTTTAGAAAATCTTAAACCCAAAAAAGTACCAAAATGCCCCCAAATAACCCCAACGACCCATCCGGTTTGGTTTAAACCGAAAAATGAACATAGGTCAAAATAGGTATCGACTCAATGACCACAACCCTCAACATCGCATCCACACGTCTAATACGAGATAAGGACACTTGTTAGAAAATCCAAAACCCAAAAAAGTACAGAACTGCCCCCAAATAACCCCAAACGACCCACCCGATTTGGTTTAAATCGAAAATGAAAATATGTCAAAATATGCATCGATTCGAAGGTCACCACCCCCAACATCGCATCCACATGTCTAATAAGAGATAAGGACACTTTTTGGAAAATCCCAAACGCAAAAAAGTACAGAAATGCCCAAACTAACCCCAAACAACCCACACAGATTGTTTTAAACCAAAAATTAACATATGACGAAATGGTATCGATTCGAAGGTCACGACCCTCAACATTGTATCCACACGTCTAATAAGAGATATGGACACTTGTTAGAAAATCCCTAACCCAAAAAAGTACAGAAATGCCCCGAATAAGCCCAAACGATCACCCGATCTGGTTTAAAACGAAAATGAACATATGTTGAAATAGGTATCGATTCGAAGGTCACGACGTCCAACATCGCATCCACACGTCAAATAAGAGATAAGGACACTTTTTAGAAAATCCCAAACCCTAAAAAGTATAAAAATGCCCCCAGATAACCCCAAACGACCCACCCGATCTGGTTCGGATCGAAAATGAACATTTGCCAAAATAGGTATCGATTCGAAGGTCACGACCCTCAACATCGCATCCACACGACTAATAAGGGATAAGGGCACTTTTTAGGAAGTCCCAAACCCAGAAAAGTATAGAAATGTTCCCCAAATAACCACAAACGACCCACCCGATCTAGTTTAAAACGAAAATGAACATATGTCGAAATAGGTATCGATTCGAAGGTCACGACCCTCAACATCGCATCCACACGTCTAAGAAGAGATAAGGACACTTTTTAAAAAATCACAAACCCAAAAAAGTACAGAAATGCCCCCAAATAACCCCAAACGATCCACCCGGTCTGGTTTAAACCGAAAATGAACATAGGTTGAATTGGGTATCGATTCGAAGGTCACGACCCACAACATCGCATCCACAAGTCTAACAAGAGATATGGACACTTTTTAGAAAATCCCAAACCCAAAAAAGTACAGAAATGCCCCAAAATAATCACAAACGACCCACCGGTCTGGTTTAAACTCAAAAATAAACATATGTCGAAATAGATATCGATTCGAAGGTCGAACCCTCAACATCGCATCCACACGTCTAATATGAGATAATTACACTTTTTAGAAAATCCCGAACCCAAAATAATACAAAAATAACCCCAAATAACACAAAAGCGACCCACTCAGTCCGGTTTTAACTAAAAAATGAACATATGTCGAAATAGGTATCGATTCGAAGGTCGAACCCTCAACATCGCATCCACACGTCTAATATGAGATAATTACACTTTTAGAAAATCCCAAACCCAAAAAATACAAAAATACCCCCAAATAACACAAAACGACCCACCGTCCTGGTTTTAACCAAAAAGGAACATATGTCGAAATAGGTATCGATTTGAAGGCCACAACCGTCAACATTGCATTCACACGTCTAATTAGAGAAAATGACACTTTTTAGAAAATCTTAAACCCAAAAAAGTACCAAAATGCCCCCAAATAACCCCAACGACCCATCCGGTTTGGTTTAAACCGAAAAATGAACATAGGTCAAAATAGGAATCGATTCAATGACCACAACCCTCAACATCGCATCCACACGTCTAATAAGAGATAAGGACACTTGTTAGAAAATCCAAAACCCAAAAAGTACAGAAGCGCCCCCAAATAACCCCAAACAACCCACCCGATTTGGTTTAAACCAAAAATGAACATCCTGTTAAAATAGGTATTGATTCGTAGGTCACAACACCCAACATCGCATCCACATGTCTAATAAGAGATAAAGAGACTTTTTAGAAAATCCAAAATGCAAAAAAGTACATAAATGCCCGAAATAACCCCAAACGACCCACCCGGATTGTTTTAAAGCGAAAATGAACATATGTCAAAATGGGTATCGATTCGAAGGTTACGACCCTCAACATCGTATCCACACGTCTAATAAGAGATAAGGACACTTGTTAGAAAATCCCTAACCCGAGAAAGTACAAAAATGCCCCCAAATAAGCCCAAACGATCCATCCGTCTGGTTTAAACCAAAAATGAACATATGTTGAAATAGGTATCGATTCGAAGGTCACGACCCTCAACATCGCATCCACACGTCAAATAAGAGATAAGGACACTTTTAGAAAATCCCAAACCCAAAAAAGTACAGAAATGCCCCCAAATAACCCCAAACGACCCACCCGATCAGGTTCGGATCGAAAATGAACATATGCCAAAATAGGTATCGATTCGAAGGTCACGACCCTCAACATCGCATCCACACGACTAGTAAGAGATAAGGGCACTTTTTAGGAAGTCCCAAACCCAAAAAATACAGAAATGCCCCCAAATAACCACAAACGACCCACTCGGTCTGGTTTAAAAGGAAAATGAAC
>NW_025317613.1:0-48930 GCF_018873765.1 Telopea speciosissima
TATCTTCTAAAAATGTGTCCTTATCTTTTGTTAGACGTGTGGATGCAATGTTGAGGGTCCTAACCTTGAATCGATACCTATTCGGCATATGTTCATTTTTGATTTTAAATCACAGGTGGATTGTTTAGTGTTATTTGGAGGAATTTTTGTACTTTTTTGGGCTTGGGATTTTCTAAAAAGTGTCCCTATCTCTTATTAGATGTGTGGATGCGATGTTTAGGGTTGTGACTTCTTGAATCGACACGTATTTCGACATATGTTTATTTCCTCGGGTCCGATCGTTTCGGTTATTTGGGGCATTTGCTGTACTTTTTGGGATTGGTTTTTTCTAAAAAGTGTCCTATTTCTTATTAGACGTGTGGATGTGATGTTGTGGGTCGTGACCTTCGAATCGATACCTATTTCGGCATATGTTCATTTTCGGTTTAAACCAGACCGGGTGAGTTGTTTGGGGTTATTTGGGGGCATTTCTTACTATTTTGGGTTTGAGAATCTCTAAAAAGTGTCCTTATCTCTTATTAGATGTGTCGATGCGATGTTGAGGGTCGTGACCTTTTAATCGATACTTATTTTGGCATAAGTTCATTTTCTGTTTAAACCAGACCGGGTGGGTCATTTGGGGTTATTTGGGAAAATTTCTTTACTTTTTAGGGTTTGGTGTTTTCTAAAAAGTGTCTGTATCTCGTATTAGAGAGATGGATGCGATGTTGAGAGTGGTGACCTTCGCATCGATACCTATTTCAGCATATGTTCCTTTTCGGTTTAAACTAGAACGGGTGGGTCGTTGGGGTTATTTGGGTGCATTTTAGCACTTTTTTGGATTTGGCATTTTCCAAAAAGTGTCCTTATCTCTTATTAGACGTGTGGATGCGATGTTGAGGGTCATGACCTTCGAATCGATACCTATTTTGGCATATGTTCATTTTCGGTTTAAACCAGATCAGTGGGTCTTTGGGGTTATTTGGGGCATTTTTATACTTTATTGGGTTTATGATTTTCAAAAAGTGTCCTTATCTATAATTAGACGTGTGGATGCGATGTTGAGGGTCGTGACCTTCGAATCGATACCTATTTCCGACATATGTTCATTTTCGGTTTAAACCAGACGGGTGTGTCATTTGGGATTATTTGGGGGTATTTCTATACTTTTATGGGTTTGGAATTTTCTAAAATGTGTCCTTATCTTTTTAGATGTGCTGATGCTATGTTGAGGGTCGTAACCATCGAATCGATACCTATTTCGACATAAGTTCATTTTCAGTTTAAACTAGACTGGGTGGGTCGTTTGGGGTTATTTGGGACCATTTCTGTACTTTTTTTGGGTTTGGGATTTTCTAAAATGTGTCCTTATCTCTAATTAGACGTTTGGATGCGATGTTGAGGTCGTGACCTTTGAATCGATACCTATTTCGACATATGTTCATTTTCGATTTAAACCAGACCGGTTGGGTCGCTTGGGGTTATTGGGGGATATTTCTATACTTGTATGGGTTTGGTATTTTCTAAAAAGTGTCATTATCTCTTATTAGACGTATAGATGCGATGTTGAGGGTCGTGACCTTCGAATCGATACTTATTTTGGCATATGTTCATTTTCGCTTTAAAGCAGACCGGGTGGGTCTTTTTGGGGTTAATTGGGGGTATTTTTGTACTTTTTGGGCTTGGGATTTTCTAAAAGTGTTCGTATCTCTAATTAGACGTGTGGATGCAATGTTGAGGGTCGTGACCTATGAATCGATACCTATTTTGGCATATATTCATTTT
Source organism: Telopea speciosissima (assembly GCF_018873765.1). Lineage (NCBI taxonomy): Eukaryota > Viridiplantae > Streptophyta > Magnoliopsida > Proteales > Proteaceae > Telopea > Telopea speciosissima. The sequence continues at coordinate 1,765 of NW_025317613.1, forward strand.
CGATTTAAACCAGGACGGGTGGGTAGTTTTGGGTTATTTGGGGGCATTTCTGTACTTTTTCAAGTTTTGTATTTTCTAAAAAGTGTCCTTATCTCTTATTAGATGTGTGGATACAATGTTGAGGGTCGTGACCTTCGAATTGATTACTATTTTGGTATATTTTCATTTTCGATTTCAACCAGACTGGGGGGTCGTTTGGGGTTATTTGGGGGTATTTCTATACTTTTAAGGGTTTGGTATTTTCTAAAAAGTGTCCTTATCACTTGTTAGACGTGTGGATGCGATGTTCAGGGTCGTGACCTTCGAATCGATACCTATTTTGGCATAAGTTCATTTTCGGTTTAAACTAGACCATGTGAGCTGTTGGGGTTATTTAGGTGCATTTCTGTACTTTTTTGGGTTTGGCATTTTCTAAAAAGTGTCCTAATCTCTAATTAGACGTGTGGATGCAATGTTGAGGGTCTAGACTTTCGACTCGATGCCAATTTCGACATATGTTAATTTTTTGTTTAAACCAGACCAGGTTGGTCGTTTGGGGTTATTTGGGGGTATTTCTATACTTTAATAGGTTTGGTATTTTCTAAAAAGTGTCCTTATCACTTGTTAGACATGTGGATGCGATGTTCAGGGTCGTGACCTTCGAATCGATACCTATTTTGGCATAAGTTCATTTTCGGTTTAAACTAGACCGGGTGGGCTGTTGGGGTTATTTAGGTGCATTTCTGTACTTTTTTGGGTTTGGCATTTTCTAAAAGTGTCCTAATCTCTAATTATACGTGTGGATGCAATGTTGAGGGTCTAGACCTTCGACTCGATGCCAATTTCGACATATGTTAATTTTTGGTTTAAACCAAACCAGGTTGGTCGTTTGGGGTTATTTGGGGGTATTTCTGTACTTTAATAGGTTTGGTATTTTCTAAAAAGTGTCCTTATCCCTTATTAGATGTATGGATGTGATGTTGAGGGTCGCTACCTTCATATCCATACCTATTTTAGCAAATGTTCAATTTATGTTTAAACCAGATCGAGTGGGTCGTTTGGGGTTATTTGGGAGCATTTCTGTACTTTTTTCTTTTTTGTATTTTCCAAAAAGTGTCCTTTTCACTTATTAGATGTGCTGATGCAATGTTGAGGGTCGTGACTTTCGAATCGATACCTATTTCGATATCGAATCGATACCTACTTCAGCATATGTTCGCTTTCAATTTAAACCACATCGGGTGGGTCGTTTGGGGTTATTTGGAGGAATTTCTGTATTTTTTTGGGCTTGGGGTTTTCTAAAAAGTGTCCCTATCTCTTATTAGACATGTGGATGCGATGTTGAGGGTTGTGACCTTCGAATTGATACGTATTTCGACATATGTTCATTTCTGGTAGGAATCAGGCCGGGTAGGTCGTTTGGGGTTATTTGGGGGCATTTCTGTACTTTTTTGGGTTTGGTATTTTCTAAAAAGTGTCCCTATTTCTTATTAGACGTGTTGATGCGGTGTTGTGGGTTCTGACCTTCGTATCGATACCTATTTTGGCATATGTTCATTTTCAGTTTAAACCAGACCGGGTGAGTTGTTTGAGGTTATTTGGGGGCATTTCTATACTTTTTTAAGGTTTGAGAATCTCTACAAAGTGTCCTTATCTCTTATTAGACATGTCGATGCGATGTTGAGGGTCGTGACCTTCGAATCGATACTTATTTCGGCATAAGTTAATTTTCGGTTTAAACCAGACCAGTGGTCGTTTGGGGTTATTCGGGATAAATTCTTAACTTTTTAATTTTTGGTGTTTTCTAAAAAGTGTCCGTATTCGATATTAGACAGTGGATGCGATGTTGAGGGTCGTGACCTTCGAATCAATAGCTATTTCGACATATGTTCCTTTTCGGTTTAAACTTGAACAGGTGGGTCTTGGGGTTATTTGGGTGCATTTCTATACTTTTTTGGGTTTGGCATTTTCCAAAAAGTGTCCTTAGCTCTTATTAGACATGTGGATGCGATGTTGAGGGCCGTGACCTTCGAATCGATACTTATTTCGGCATAAGTTCATTTTCGGTTTAAACTAGACCGAGTGGGTCGTTTGGGGCTATTTGGGATAATTTCTTAACTTTTTAATGTTTGGTGTTTTCTAAAAAGTGTCCGTATCTCATATTAGACAGGTGGATGCGATGTTGAGGGTCGTGACCTTCGAATCGATACCTATTTCGGCATATGTTCCTTTTCGGTTTAAACTTGAACGGGTGGATCGTTGGGGTTATTTGGGTGCATTTTTGTACTTTTTTGGGTTTGGCATTTTCCAAAAAGTGTCCTTATCTCTAATAGACGTGCGGATGCGATGTTGAGGGCCATGACCTTCGAATCCATACTTATTTTGGCATATGTTCATTTTTGGTTTAAACCAGACCGGGTGGATCATTTGGGGTTATTTGGGGGCATTTCGGTACTTTTTTGGGTTCTGTATTTTCTAAAAAGTTTCCTTATCTCTTAATAAACGTGTGGATGCAATGTTGAGGGTCGTGACCTTCGAATCGATACCTATTTTGACATATGTTCATTTTCTGTTTAAACCAGATCGGGTGGGTTGTTTTGGTTTATTTGGGGGCATTTCTGCACTTTTTTGATTTTCGTTTTTTCTAAAAAGTGTCCTGATCTCTTGTTAGATGTATGGATGGAATGTTGAGGGTCGTGACCTTCAAATTGATACCTATTTTGACATATTTTCATTTTCGGTTTAAACCAGACCAGGTGGGTAGTTTGGGGTTATTTAGGGGTATTTTTATACTTTTATAGGTTTGGTATTTTCTAAAAAGTGTCCTTATCTCTTATTAGACGTATGGATGCGATGTTGAGGGTTGTGGCCTTCAAATCGATACCTATTTTGGCATATGTTAATTTTTTGTTTAAACTAGACTGGGTGGGTCGTTTTGGGTTACTTGGGGCATTTCCGTACTTTTTTGGGCTTGGAATTTTCCAAAATGTGTCCTTATCTCTAATTGGACGTGTGGATGCGATGTTGAGGATCGTGACCTTCGAATCGATACCTATTTCGACATATGTTCGTTTTCGATTTAAATCAGACCTGGTAGGTCGTTTGGGGTTATTTTGGGGTATTTTTGTAGTTTTATGGGTTCGAAGTTTCTAAAAAGTGTCCTTATCTCTTATTAAACGTTTGGGTGCGATGTTGAGGGTCGTGACCTTCGAATCGATACCTATTTGGACATATGTTCATTTTTGGTTTAAACCAGACCGGGTGGGTCGTTTGGAGTTAATTAGGGGCATTTCTGTACTTTTTTGGGTTTGGTATTTTCTAAAAAGTATCCATATCTATTATTAGACGTCTGGATGCGATGTTGAGGGTCGTGACCTATGAATTGATACCAATTTTGGCATAGGTTCATTTTCGGTTTAAACCAGACCGGGGGGTCTTTTGTGGTTATTTTGGGGCATTTCTGTACTTTTTTGGGTTTGGGATTCTCTAAAAAGTGTCCTTATCTCTTATTAGACGTATGGATGCGATGTTGAGGGTTGTGACCTTCGAATCTATACCTATTTCGGCATATGTTCCTTTTCGGTTTGAATCTGACCGGGTGGGACAGTTGGGGTTATTTGGCGGCATTTCTATAGCTTTTTGGGTTTGGGAATCTCTAAAAGTTTTCTTATCTGTTATTAGACGTGTGGATGCTATGTTGAGGGTCGTGACCTTCGAACCGATACCTATTTCGACATTTGTTCATTTTCGATTTAAACCAGACCGCGTGGGTCGATTGGGGTTATTTGGGGAAATTTCTATACTTTTTAGGGTTATGTATTTTCTAAAAAGTGTCCTTATCTCTTATTAGACGTGTGGATGTGATGTTGAGGGTTGTGACCTTTGAATCGATACCTATTTTGGCATATGTTTTTTTTTTATTTAAATCAGAACGGCTGGGTCGTTGGGGTTATTTGGGGGCATTTTTGTACTTTTTTGGGTTTGGTATTGTCCAAAAGGTGTCCTTATCTCTTATTATACGTGTGGATGCGATTTTGAGGGTCGTGATCTTTGAATCCATACCTATCTCGATATATGTTCATTTTTTGTTTAAACCAGACTAGGTGGGTCGTTTGGGGTTATTTGGGGGCATTTCTGTACGCTTTTTATTTTTGTATTTTTTAAAAAATGTCCTTATCTCTTAGTAGACATGCGGATGCAATGTTGAGGGTCGTGACCTTCGAATTGATACCTAGGTCGATATATGTTTATTTTTGGTTTAAACCAGACTGGGAGGGTCGTTTTAGCCTATTTGGGGGCATTTCTGTGGTTTTTTGGGTTTGCTATGTTCTAAAAAGTGTCCTTATCTCTTATTAGATGTGTGGATGCGATGTTGAGGGTCGTGAGCTTCGGATCGATACCCATTTCGGCATATATTCATTTTCGATTTAAGCCCGGACGGGTGGGTCATTTGGGGTTATTTTGGGGTATTTTTGTACTTTTTTGGGTTTGGGATTTTCTAAAAATTGTCCTTATCTCTAATTAGACGTGTGGATGCGATGTTGAGGGTCGTGACCTACGAATCGATACCTATTTCGACATAAGTTCATTTTCGATTTAAACTAGACTGGGTGGGTCGTTTGGGGTAATTTGGGACCATTTCTGTACTTTTTTGGGTTTGGGATTTTCTAAAATGTGTTTTATCTCTAATTAGACGTGTAGATGCGATGTTGAGGTCGTGACCTTTGAATTGATACCTATTTCGACATATGTTCATTTTTTGTTTAAACCAGACTGGGTGGGTCGTTTGGGATTATTTGGGGGTATTTCTATACTTGTATGGGTTTGGTATTTTCTAAAAAGTGTCATTATCACTTATTAGACGTATGGATGCGATGATGTTGAGGGTCGTGACCTTCGAATCGATACTTATTTTGGCATATGTTCATTTTTTGTTTAAACCAGACCGGGTGCATCTTTTGGGGTTAATCGGGGGCATTTTTGTACTTTTTTGGGCATGGGATTTTCTAAAAAGTGTTCGTATCTCTAATTAGACGTGTGGATGCGATGTTGAGGGTCGTGACCTATGAATCGATACCTATTTTGGCATATATTCATTTTCGGTTTAAACCAGGACGGGTGGGTCGTTTGGGGTTATTTGGGGGCATTTCTGTACTTTTTCAGGTTTTGTATTTTCTAAAAAGTGTCCTTATCTCTTATTAGATGTGTGGATGCAATGTTGAGGGTCGTGACCTTCGAATCGATTCCTATTTCGGTATATATTCATTTTCGATTTAAACCAGACTGGGGGGTCGTTTGGGGTTATTTGGGGGTATTTCTGTACTTTTTCAGGTTTTGTATTTTCTAAAAAGTGTCATTATCTCTTATTAGATGTGTGGATACAATGTTGAGGGTCGTGACCTTCGAATCGATTCCTATTTCGGTATATATTCATTTTCGGTTTAAACTAGACTAGGGGGTTGTTTGGGGTTATTTCGGGGTATTTTTGTACTTTTATGGGTTTGGTATTTTCTAAAAAGTGTCCTTATCACTTGTTAGACATGTGGATGCGATGTTCAGAGTCGTGACCTTCGAATCGATACCTATTTTGGCATAAGTTCATTTTCGGTTTAAACAAGACTGGGTGGGCTGTTGGGGTTATTTAGGTGCATTTCTGTACTTTTATGGGTTTGGCAAGTTCTAAAAAGTGTCCTAATCTCTAATTAGACGTGTGGATACAATGTTAAGGGTCTAGACCTTCGACTCGATGCCAATTTCGACATATGTTAATTTTTGGTTTAAACCAGACCAGATTGGTCGTTTGTGGTTATTTGGGGGTATTTCTGTACTTTAATAGGTTTGGTATTTTCTAAAAAGTTTTCTTATCCCTTATTAGACGAATGGATGCGATGTTGAGGGTCACTACCTTCGTATCCATACCTATTTCAGCAAATGTTCAATTTTGGTTTAAACCAGACTGGGTGGGTCGTTTGGGGTTATTTGGGTGCATTTCTGTACTTTTTTCTTTTTTGTATCTTCCAAAAAGTGTCATTTTCACTTATTAGATGTGCTGATGCAATGTTGAGGGTCGTGACCTTCGAATCGATACCTATTTCGACATATGTTCATATTCAGTTTAAACCAGAATGGGTGGGTAGTTGCGATTTTTTTGGGGGCATTTCTGTACTTTTTTCTTTTTGTATTTTCTAAAAATTGTTCATATCTCATATTAGATGTGTGGATACGATGTTGAGGGTCGTGACCTTCAAGTAAATACCTATTTCGGCATATGTTCATTTTCGGTTTAAACCAGACCGGGTGGGTCGTTTGGGGTTATTTGGGGGTATTTCGGTACTTTTTTGGGTTTGGTATTTTCTAAAAAGTGTCATTATCACTTATTAGACGTATGGATGCGATGATGTTGAGGGTCGTGACCTTCGAATCGATACTTATTTTGGCATATGTTCATTTTTTGTTTAAACCAGACCGGGTGGATCTTTTGGGGTTAATCGGGGGCATTTTTGTACTTTTTTGGGCATGGGATTTTCTAAAAAGTGTTCGTATCTCTAATTAGACGTGTGGATGCGATGTTGAGGGTCGTGACCTATGAATCGATACCTATTTGGCATATATTCATTTTCGGTTTAAACCAGGACGGGTGGGTCGTTTGGGGTTATTTGGGGGCATTTTTGTACTTTTTCAAGTTTTGTATTTTCTAAAAAGTGTCCTTATCTCTTATTAGATGTGTGGATACAATGTTGAGGGTCGTGACCTTCGAATCGATACCTATTTTGACATATGTTCATTTTCGGTTTAAACCTGAGGGTGAGTTGTTTGGGGTTATTTGGGGCATTTGTACTTTTTGGGTTTGAGAATCTCTAAAAAGTGTCCGTATCTCTTATTAGATGTGTCGATGCGATGTTGAGGGTCGTGACCTTGAATCGATACTTATTTGGCATAAGTTCATTTTCGTTTAAACCAGACCGGTGGGTCATTTGGGGTTATTTGGGGAAATTTCTTAACTTTTTAGGGTTTGGTGTTTTCTAAAAAGTGTCGTATCTCGTATTAGATAGGTGGATGCCATGTTGAGAGTCGTGACCTTGAACCGATACCTATTTTAGCATATGTTCCTTTTCGGTTTAAACCAGAACGGGTGGGTCGTTGGGGTTATTTGGGTGCATTTCTACGTACTTTTTTGGGTTTGGCATTTTCCAAAAAGTGTCCTTATCTCTTATTAGACGTGTGGATGCGATGTTGAGGGTCGTGACCTTTGAATCGATACCTATTTTGGCATATGTTCATTTTTCGGTTTAAGCAGACCGAGTGGGTCGTTTGGGGTTATTTGGGGGCATTTCTGTACATTTTTGGGTTTATGATTTTGAAAAAGTGTCCTTATCTATAATTAGAGGTGTGGATGCAATGTTGAGGGTCGTGACCTTCGAATCGATACCTATTTCGACATATGTTCATTTTTCGGTTTAAACCAGGACCGGGTGTGTCATTTGGGATTATTTGGGGGTATTTCTATACTTTTATGGGTTTGGAATTTTCTAAAATGTGTCCTTACCTTTTTTAGATGTGCTTGATGCTATGTTGAGGGTCGTAACCATCGAATCGATACCTATTTCGACATAAGTTCATTTTCATTTTAAACTAGGGGTGGGTCGTTTGGGGTTATTTGGGACCATTTCGTACTTTTTTGGGTTTGGGATTTTCTAAAATGCGTCCTTATCTCTAATTAGACGTGTGGATGCGATGTTGAGGTCGTGACCTTTGGATCGATACCTATTTCGACATATGTTCATTTTCGATTTAAACCAGACTGGTTGGGTCGTTTGGGGTTATTAGGGGATATTTCTATACTTGTATGGGTTTGGTATTTTCTAAAAAGTGTCATTATCTCTTATTAGACGTATAGATGCGATGTTGAGGGTCGTGACCTTCGAATCGATACTTATTTTGGCATATGTTCATTTTCAGTTTAAACTAGACCGGGTGGCTCTTTTGGGGTTAATTGGGGGTATTTTTGTACTTTTTTGGGCATGGGATTTTCTAAAAAGTGTTCGTATCTCTAATTAGACGTGTGGATGCGATGTTGAGGGTCATGACCTATGAATCGATACCTATTTGGCATATATTCATTTTCGGTTTAAACCAGGACGGGTGGGTCGTTTGGGGTTATTTGGGGGTATTTTTGTACTTTTTCAAGTTTTGTATTTTCTAAAAAGTGTCCTTATCTCTTATTAGATGTGTGGATACAATGTTGAGGGTCGTGACCTTCGAATCGATACCTATTTTGACATATGTTCATTTTCGGTTTAAACCAGACCGGGTGAGTTGTTTGGGGTTATTTGGGGGCATTTCTGTACTTTTTTCGGTTTGAGAATCTCTAAAAAGTGTCCGTCTCTCTTATTAGATGTGTCGATGCGATGTTGAGGGTTGTGACCTTCGAATCGATACTTATTTGGCATAAGTTCATTTTCAGTTTAAACCAGACCGGGTGGGTCATTTGGGGTTATTTGGGGAAATTTCTTAACTTTTTAGGGTTTGGTGTTTTCTAAAAAGTGTCTGTATCTCGTATTAGATAGGTGGATGCCATGTTGAGAGTCGTGACCTTCGAACCGATACCTATTTTAGCATATGTTCCTTTTTAGTTTAAACCAGACCGGGTGGGTCATTTGGGGTTATTTGGGGAAATTTCTTAACTTTTTAGGGTTTGGTGCTTTCTAAAAAGTGTCTGTATCTCGTATTAGATAGGTGGATGCCATGTTGAGAGTCGTGACCTTCGAACCGATACCTATTTTAGCATATGTTCCTTTTCGGTTTAAACCAGAACGGGTGGGTCGTTGGGGTTATTTGGGTGCATTTCTGTACTTTTTTGGGTTTGGCATTTTCCAAAAAGTGTCCTTATCTCTTATTAGACGTGTGGATGCGATGTTGAGGGTCGTGACCTTTGAATCGATACCTATTTTGGCATATGTTCATTTTCGGTTTAAACCAGACCGAGTGGGTCGTTTGGGGTTATTTGGGGGCATTTCTGTACATTTTTGGGTTTATGATTTTCGAAAAAGTGTCCTTATCTATAATTAGACGTGTGGATGCAATGTTGAGGGTCGTGACCTTCGAATCGATACCTATTTCGACATATGTTCATTTTTCGGTTTAAACCAGATCGGGTGTGTCATTTGGGATTATTTGGGGGTATTTCTATACTTTTATGGGTTTGGAATTTTCTAAAATGTGTCCTTACCTTTTTTAGATGTGCTGATGCTATGTTGAGGGTCGTAACCATCGAATCGATACCTATTTCGACATAAGTTCATTTTCATTTTAAACTAGACTGGGTGGGTCGTTTGGGGTTATTTGGGACCATTTCTGTACTTTTTTGGGTTTGGGATTTTCTAAAATGTGTCCTTATCTCTAATTAGACGTGTGGATGCGATGTTGAGGTCGTGACCTTTGGATCGATACCTATTTCGACATATGTTCATTTTCGATTTAAACCAGACTGGTTGGGTCGTTTGGGGTTATTAGGGGATATTTCTATACTTGTATGGGTTTGGTATTTTCTAAAAAGTGTCATTATCTCTTATTAGACGTATAGATGCGATGTTGAGGGTCGTGAACTTCGAATCGATACTTATTTTGGCATATGTTCATTTTCAGTTTAAACTAGACCGGGTGGCTCTTTTGGGGTTAATTGGGGGTATTTTTGTACTTTTTTGGGCATGGGATTTTTTAAAAAGTGTTCGTATCTCTAATTAGACGTGTGGATGCGATGTTGAGGGTCGTGACCTATGAATCGATACCTATTTTGGCATATATTCATTTTCGGTTTAAACCAGGACGGGTGGGTCGTTTGGGGTTATTTGGGGGCATTTTTGTACTTTTTCAAGTTTTGTATTTTCTAAAAAGTGTCCTTATCTCTTATTAGATGTGTGGATACAATGTTGAGGGTCGTGACCTTCGAATCGATTACTATTTCGGTATATTTCATTTTCGGTTTGAACCAGACTGGGGGGTCGTTTGGGGTTATTTGGGGGTATTTCTGTACTTTTAAGGGTATGGTATTTTCTAAAAAGTGTCCGTATCACTTGTTAGACGTGTGGATGCGATGTTTAGGGTCGTGACCTTCGAATCGATACCTATTTTGGCAAAAGTTCATTCTCGATTTAAACTAGACCGGGTGGGATGTTGGGGTTATTTAGGTGCATTTCTGTAATTTTTTGGGTTTGGCATTTTCTAAAAAGTGTCCTAATCTCTAATTAGACGTGTGGATGCAATGTTGAGGGTCTAGACCTTCGACTCGATGCCAATTTTGACATATGTTAATTTTTGGTTTAAACCAGACCAGGTTAGTCGTTTGGGGTTATTTGGGGGTATTTCTGTACTTTAATAGGTTTGGTATTTTCCAAAAAGTGTCCTTATCCCTTATTAGACGTATGGATGCGATGTTGAGGGTCGCTACCTTCATATCCATACATATTTTAGCATATGTTCAATTTTGGTTTAAACCAAACCGAGTGGGTCGTTTGGGGTTATTTGGGAGCATTTCTGTACTTTTTTCTTTTTTGTATTTTCAAAAAAGTGTCCTTTTCACTTACTAGATGTGCTGATGCAATGTTGAGGGTCGTGACCTTCGAATCGATACCTATTTCGATATATGTTCATATTTGGCTTAAACCAGACTGGGTGGGTAGTTACGATTTTTTTGGGGGCATTTCTGTACTTTTTCTTTTTTGTATTTTCTAAAAATTGTTCATATCTCATATTAGATGTGTGGATGCGATGTTGAGGGTCTTGACCTTCAAATAAATACCTATTTTGGCATATGTTCATTTTCGGTTTAAACCAGACCGGGTGGGTCGTTTGGGGTTATTTGGGGGTATTTCTGTACTTTTTTGGGTTTGGTATTTTCTACAAAGTGTCCTTATCTCTTATTAGACGTATGGATACGATGTTGAGGGTCGTTACCTTCGAATCGATACCTATTTCGACATATGTTCGTTTTTTATTTAAACCAGATCGGATGGGTCGTTTGGGGTTATTTGGAGAAATTTCTGTACCTTTTTGGGCTTGGGATTTTCTAAAAAGTGTCCCTATCTCTTAGTAGACGTGTGGATGCAATGTTGAGGGCCACGACCTTTGAATCGATACGTATTTAGACATATGTTCATTCTGGTCCGAACCAGATCGGATGGGTCGTTTGGGGTTATTTGGGGCATTTCTGTGCTTTTTTGGGTTTTGTATTTTCTAAAAATGTCCTTATCTCTTATTAGATGTGTGGGTGCGATGTTGAGGGTCGTGACCTTCGAATCGTTACCTATTTCGGCATATGTTCATTTTCGGTTTAAACCTAACCGAGTCAGTTGTTTAGGGTTATTTTAGGGCATTTCTGTACTTTTTTGGCTTTGGGAATCTCTAAAAAGTGTCCTTATCTCTTATTAGGCATGCGGATGCGATGTTGAGGGTCTTGACCTTCGAATCGATACCTATTTTGACATATGTTCATTTTCGGTTTAAACCAAAATGAGTGGGTCATTGGGGTTATTTGGGTGCATTTCTGTACTTTTTTGGGTTTGGCCTTTTCCAAAAAGTGTCCTTTACTCCTATTAGACGTGTGGATGCAATGTTGAGGGTCGTGACCTTCTAATCGATACCTATTTCGGTATATTTTCATTTTTTGTCTAAACTAGACCGGGTAAGTCGTTTGGGGTTATTAGGGGGCATTTCGGTACTTTTTTGGGTTTTGTATCTTCTAAAATGTGTCCTTATCTCTTATTAGACGTGGGGATGCAATGTTGAGGGTCCTAACCTTCGAATCGATACCAATTTCAGCATATGATCATTTTCAGTTTAAACCACACCGGGTGGGTCGTTTAGGATTATTTGGAGGAATTTCTGTACTGTTTTGGGCTTGGGATTTTCTAAAAAGTGTCCCCATCACTTATTAGATGTGTGGATGCGATGTTTAGGGTTGTGACCTTTGAATCGATACGTATTTTGACATATGTTCATTTCTGGTCCGAACCAAGCCGGGTTGACCATTTGGGGTTATTTGGGGGCATTTCTGTACTTTTTTGGGATTGGTTTTTTCTAAAAAGTGCCCCTATTTCTTATTAGACGTGTGGATGCAATGTTGTGGGTCGTGACCTTAGAATCGATACCTATTTCGGCATATGTTCATTTTCGATTTAAACCAGACCGGGTGGGTCGTTTGGGGTTATTAGGGGGCATTTCTGTACTTTTTTGGGTTTGAGAATCTCTAAAAAGTATCCTTATCTCTTATTAGACGTGCCGATGCGATGTTGAGGGTTGTGACCTTCGAATCGATTCTTATTTCGGCATAAATTCATTTTTGGGTTAAACCAGACCGGGTGGGTCATTTGGGGTTATTTGGGGAAATTTCTTAACTTTTTAGGGTTTGGTGTTTTCTAAAAAGTGTTCGTATCTCATATTTGATAGGTGGATGCGATGTTGAGAGTCGTGACCTTCGAATCGATACCTATTTCGGCATATGTTACTTTTCGGTTTAAATCAGAACGGGTGGGTCGTTGGGGTTAATTGGGTGCTTTTCTGTACTTTTTTGGGTTTGGCATTTTCCAAAAAGTGTCCTTATCTCTTATTAGACGTGTGGATGCGATGTTGAGGGTTTTGACCTTCGAATCGATACCTATTTCAGTATATGTTCATTTTTGGTTTAAACCAGACCGAGTGGGTCGTTTGGGGTTATTTGGAGGTGTTTCTGTACTTTTTTGGGTTTATGATTTTCTAAAATGTGTCATTATCTATAATTAGACGTGTGGATGCGATGTTGAGGGTCGTGACCTTCGAATCGATACCTATTTCGGCGTATGTTCCTTTCGGTTTAAACCAGACCGGGTGGGTCATTTGGTGTTATTTGGGGGTATTTTTGTACTTTTATTGGTTTGGTATTTTCTAAAAAGTGTCCTTATCTCTTATTAGATGTATGGATGTGATGTTGAGGGTTGTTACCTTCGAATCCATACCTATTTCGGCATTTGTTCATTTTTCATTTAAACCAGACCAGGTGGGTCGTTTGGGGTTATTTGGAGGAATTTCTGTACTTTTTTGGGGTTGGGATTTTCTAAAAAGTGTCCCTATCTCTTATTAGACGTGTGGATGCGATGTTGAGGGTCGTGACCTTCGAATCGATATGTATTTCGACATATGTTCATTTCTGGTCCAAACCAGATCGGGTGGGTCGTTTGGGGTTATTTGGGGCATTTCTGTGCTTTTTTGGGATTGGTATTTTCTAAAAAGTGTCCCTATCTCATATTAGACGTGTGGATGCAATGTTGAGGGTCGTGACCTTCGAATTGAAACAAATTTCGGCATATGTTCATTTTTGGTTTAAACTAGATCGGGTGGGTCGTTTGGGGTTATTAGGGGGCATTTCGGTACTTCTTTATGTTTTGTATTTTCTAAAATGTGTCCTTATCTCTTATTAGACGTGTGGATGCAATGTTAAGGGTCCTAACCTTCGAATCGATACCTATTTCAGCATATGTTCGTTTTCAATTTAAACCACACCAGGTGGGTCGTTTGGGGTTATTTGGAGGAATTTCTGTACTTTTTTGGTCTTGGGATTTTCTAAAAAGTGTCCCTATCTCTTGTTAGACATGTGGATGCGATGTTGATGGTTGTGACCTTCGAATCGATACGTATTTTGACATATGTTCATTTCTGGTAGGAAACAGGCCGGGTCGGTCGTTTGGGGTTATTTGGGGGCATTTCTGTACTTTTTTGGGTTTGGTATTTTCTAAAAAGTGTCCCTATTTCTTGTTACACGTGTGGATGCAGTGTTATGGATTGTGACCTTCGAATCGATACCTATTTTGGCATATGTTCATTTTCAGTTTAAACCAGACCGGGTGAATTGTTTGAGGTTATTTGGGGGCATTTCTATACTTTTTTTGGGTTTGAGAATCTCTACAAAGTGTCCTTATCTCTTGTTAGACGTGTCGATGCAATGTTGAGGGTCGTGACCTTCGAATCGATACTTATTTCGGCATAAGTTCATTTTCGGTTTAAACAAGACCGGGTGGGTCGTTTAGGGTTATTGGGATAAATTATTAACTTTTTAATATTTGGTGTTTTCTAAAAAGTGTCCGTATCTGATATTAGACAGGTGGATGCGATGTTGAGGGTCGTGACCTTCGAATCGATACCTATTTCGACATATGTTCCTTTTCGGTTTAAACTTGAACGGGTGGGTCTTGGGGTTATTTGGGTGCATTTCTGTACTTTTTTAGGTTTGACATTTTTCAAAAAGTGTCCTTATCTCTTATTAGATGTGTGGATGCGATGTTGAGGGCCGTGGCCTTCGAATCGATACTTATTTCGGCTTAAGTTCATTTTCAGTTTAAACTAGACCGAGTGGGTCGTTTGGGGTTATTTGGGATAATTTCTTAACTTTTTAATGTTTGGTGTTTTCTAAAAAGTGTCCGTATCTCATATTAGACAGGTGGATGCGATGTTGAGGGTCGTGACCTTCGAATCGATACCTATTTCGGCATATGTTCCTTTTCGGTTTAAACTTGAATGGGTGGGTCGTTGGGGTTATTTGGGTGCATTTCTGTACTTTTTTGGGTTTGGCATTTTCCAAAAAGTGTCCTTATCTCTTATTAGATGTGTGGATGCGATGTTGAGGGCCGTGACCTTCGAATCCATACTTATTTTGGCATATGTTCATTTTCGGTTTAAACCAGACCGGGTGGGTCGTTTGGGGTTATTTGGGGGCATTTCAGTACTTTTTTGGGTTCTGTATTTTCTAAAAAGTGTCCTTATCTCTTAATAAACGTGTGGATGCAATGTTGTGGGTCGTGACCTTCGAATCGATACCTATTTCGACATATGTTCATTTTCGGTTTAAACCAGATCGGGTGGGTTGTTTGGGGTTATTTGGGGGTATTTCTGTACTTTTTTGGGTTTGGTATTTTCTAAAAAGTGTCCTTATCTCTTGTTAGATGTGTGGATGGAATGTTGAGGGTCGTGACCTTCAAATTGATACCTATTTTGACATATTTTCATTTTCGGTTTAAACCAGACCGGGTGGGTAGTTTGGGGTTATTTAGGGGTATTTTTATACTTTTATGGGTTCGGTATTTTCTAAAAAGTGTCCTTATCTCTTATTAGATGTATGGATGCGATGTTGAGGGTTGTGGCCTTCAAATCGATAGCTATTTTGGCATATGTTAATTTTTGGTTTAAACTAGACTGGGTAGGTCGTTTTGGGTTATTTGGGGGCATTTCTGTACTTTTTTGGGCTTGGAATTTTCCAAAATGTGTCCTTATCTCTAATTGGACGTGTGGATGCGATGTTGAGGATCGTGACCTTCGAATCGATACCTATTTCGACATATGTTCATTTTCGATTTAAATCAGACCTAGTAGGTCGTTTGGGGTTATTTTGGGGTATTTTTGTAGTTTTATGGGTTCGAAATTTCTAAAAAGTGTCCTTATCTCTTATTAGACGTTTGGGTGCGATGTTGAGGGTCGTGACCTTCGAATCGATACCTATTTGGACATATGTTCATTTTCGATTTAAACCAGACCGGGTGGGTCGTTTGGAGTTATTTAGGGGCATTTCTGTACTTTTTTGGGTTTGGTATTTTCTAAAAAGTATCCATATCTATTATTAGACGTCTGGATGTGATGTTGAGGGTCGTGACCTTTGAATTGATACCTATTTTGGCATAGGTTCATTTTCGATTTAAACCAGATCGGGTGGGTTGTTTGTGGTTATTTTGGGGCATTTCTGTACTTTTTTGGGTTTGGGATTCTCTAAAAAGTGTCCTTATCTCTTATTAGACTTGTGGATGCGATGTTGAGGGTCGTGATCATTGAATCGATACCTATTTCGACATATGTTAATTTTTGGTTTAAATCGGAACGGGTGGGTCGTTTGGGGTTATTTGGGGACATTTCTGTACTTTTTAGGGTTTGGTGTTTTCTAAAAAGTGTCCTTATCTCTTATTAGACGTGTGGATGCGATGTTGAGGGTTGTGACCTTCGAATCTATACCTATTTCGGCATATGTTCCTTTTCGGTTTGAATCTGACCGGGTGGGACAGTTGGGGTTATTTGGGGGCATTTCTATACTTTTTTGGGTTTGGGAATCTCTAAAAGTTTTCTTATCTCTTATTAGACGTGTGGATGCGATATTGAGGGTCGTGACCTTCGAATCGATACCTATTTCGACATTTGTTCATTTTCGGTTTAAATCAGACCGCGTGGGTCGATTGGGGTTATTTGGGGAAATTTCTATACTTTTTAGGGTTATGAATTTTCTAAAAAGTGTCCTTATCTCTTATTAGACGTGTGGATGCGATGTTGAGGGTTGTGACCTTCGAATCGATACCTATTTTGGCATATGTTCCTTTTCGGTTTAAATCAGAACGGGTGGGTCGTTGGGGTTATTTGGGGGCATTTTTGTACTTTTTTGGGTTTGGTATTGTCTAAAAGGTGTCCTTATCTCTTATTATACGTGTGGATGCGATTTTGAGGGTCGTGATCTTCGAATCCATACCTATCTCGATATATGTTCATTTTTTGTTTAAACTAGACCAGGTGGGTCGTTTGGGGTTATTTAGGGGCATTTCTGTACTTTTTTGGGTTTTGTATTTTCCAAAAAGTGTCCTTATTTCTTATTAGATGTGTGGATGCAATGTTGTGGGTCGTGGCCTTCGAATCGATGCCTATTTTGGCATAAGTTCATTTTCGGTTTAAACCAGACCGGGTGGATCGTTTGGGGTTATTTGAGGGCATTTCTTTACTTTTTTGGGTTTGCTATTTTGTAAAAAGTGTCCTTATCTCTTATTAGACGTGTGGATGCTATGTTGAGGATCGTGACCTTCGAATGGATACCTATTTTGGCATATATTCATTTTCGGTTTAAACCAGAACGGGTGGATCGTTTGGGGTTATTTGGGGGCATTTCTGTACTTTTTTGGGTTTGAGATTTTCTAAAAAGTGTCCTTATCTCTAATTCGACGGTCGGATGCGATGTTGAGGGTCGTGTCCTTCGAATGGATACCTATTTCGACATATGTTCATTTTTTATTTAGGCCAGACAAGCTGGGTCGTTTGGGATTATTTGGGGGTATTTTTGTACTTTTTTGGGTTTGGTATCGGGCAGGGAAATGGAGTAGATAATGAATACAAAACTCCAATTCCCGTGACTCAAGAAAAGACCTAGATCCATAGCATATTTTAATTGATAGGACTGGCTCATTAGACTGACTCATCTAATAAAAGTGGTCTGGATTTAGGGATACCAATTTAGTTAGCCAACTCTTAACCAAATTTGACAGCCTTTATGGGTAGAGTTCCACTTCCACTTCGTTAGTGTCCGTATCTCTTATCATACGTGTGGATGCGATGTTGAGGGTCGTGACCTTCGACACAATAGGTGTTTCAACATATGTTCATTTTCGGTCCGAACCAGATAGGGTGGGTCATTTGGGCTTATTTTGGGGTATTTCTGTACTTTTTTAGGTTTAGGAATTTCTAAAAAGTGTCCTTATCTCTTATTAGACGTGTGGATGCGATGTTGAGGGTTGTGACCTTCGAATCGATACCTATTTTGGCATAAGTTCATTTTCGGTTTAAACTAGACCGGGTGGGCTGTTGGGGTTATTAAGCTGCATTTTTGTACTTTTTTGGGTTTGGCATTTTCTAAAAAGTGTCCTAATCTCTAATTAGACGTGTGGATGCAATGTTGAGGGTCTAGACCTTCAACTCGATGCCAATTTCGACATATGTTAATTTTTGGTTTAAACCAGACCAGGTTGGTCGTTTGGGGTTATTTGGGGGTATTTTTATACTTTAATAGGTTTGGTATTTTCTAAAAAGTTTTCTTATCCCTTATTAAACGTATGGATGCGATGTTGAGGGTCGCTACCTTCGTATCCATACCTATTTCAGCAAATGTTCAATTTTGGTTTAAACCAGACCGAGTGGGTCGTTTGGGGTTATTTGGGTGCATTTCTGTACTTTTTTCTTTTTTGTATTTTCCAAAAAGTGTCATTTTCACTTATTAGATGTGCTGATGCAATGTTGAGGGTCGTGACCTTCGAATCGATACCTATTTCGACATATGTTCATATTCGATTTAAACCAGACTGGGTGGGTAGTTGCGATTTTTTTGGGGGCATTTCTGTACTTTTTTCTTTTTGTATTTTCTAAAAATTGTTCATATCTCATATTAGATGTGTGGATACGATGTTGAGGGTCGTGACCTTCAAGTAAATACCTATTTCGGCATATGTTCATTTTCGGTTTAAACCAGACCGGGTGGGTCGTTTGGGGTTATTTGGGGGTATTTCTATACTTTTTTAGGTTTGGTATTTTCTACAAAGTGTCCTTATCTCTTATTAGATATATGGATACGATGTTGAGGGTCGTTACCTTCGAATCGATACCTATTTTGGCATATGTTCGTTTTTTATTTAAACCAGACTGGGTGGGTCGTTTGGGGTTATTTGGAGAAATTTCTGTACCTTTTTGGGCTTGGGATTTTCTAAAAAGTGTCCCTATCTCTTATTAGACGTGTGGATGCAATGTTGAGGGTCGTGACCTTCGAATCGATAAGTATTTAGACATATGTTCATTCTGGTCCGAACCAGATCGGGTGGGTCGTTTGGGGTTATTTGGGGCATTTCTGTGCTTTTTCGGGTTTTGTATTTTCTAAAAAGTGTCCCTATCTCTTATTAGATGCGTGGATGCGATGTTGAGGGTCGTGACCTTCGAATCGATACCTATTTCGGCATATGTTCATTTTCGGTTTAAACCAGACCGGGTGAGTTGTTTAGGGTTATTTTAGGGCATTTCTGTACTCTTTTGGCTTTGGGAATCTCTAAAAAGTGTCCTTATCTCTTATTAGGCGTGCGGATGCGATGTTGAGGGTCTTGACCTTCGAATCGATACCTATTTCGACATATGTTCATTTTCGATTTAAACCAGAATGGGTGGGTCATTGGGGTTATTTGGGTGCATTTCTATACTTTTTTGGGTTTGGCCTTTTCCAAAAAGTGTCCTTTACTCTTATTAGACGTGTGGATGCAATGTTGAGGGTCGTGACCTTCTAATCGATACCTATTTGGGCATATGTTCATTTTTGGTCTAAACTAGACCGGGTGGGTCGGTTGGGGTTATTAGGGGGCATTTCGGTACTTTTTTGGGTTTTGTATCTTCTAAAATGTGTCCTTATCTCTTATTAGACGTGTGGATGCAATGTTGAGGGTCCTAACCTTCGAATCGATACCTGTTTCAGCATATGTTCATTTTCAGTTTAAATCACACCGGGTGGATTGTTTAGTGTTATTTGGAGGAATTTTTGTACTTTTTTGGGCTTGGGATTTTCTAAAAAGTGTCCCTATCTCTTATTAGATGTGTGGATGCGATGTTTAGGGTTGTGACCTTCGAATCGATACGTATTTCGACATATGTTTATTTTTGGTCCGATCGTTTCGGGTTATTTGGGGGCATTTCTGTACTTTTTTGGGATTGGTTTTTTCTAAAAAGTGTCCCTATTTCTTATTAGACGTGTGGATGTGATGTTGTGGGTCGTGACCTTCGAATCGATACCTATTTCGGCATATGTTCATTTTTGGTTTAAACCAGACCGGGTGAGTTGTTTGGGGTTATTTGGGGGCATTTCTGTACTATTTTGGGTTTGAGAATCTCTAAAAAGTGTCCTTATCTCTTATTAGATGTGTCATTGCGATGTTGAGGGTCGTGACCTTTTAATCGATACTTATTTCGGCATAAGTTCATTTTCGGTTTAAAGCAGACCGGGTGGCTCATTTGGGGTTATTTGGGAAAATTTCTTTACTTTTTAGGGTTTGGTGTTTTCTAAAAAGTGTCTGTATCTCGTATTAGAGAGGTGGATGCGATGTTGAGAGTCGTGACCTTCGAATCGATACCTATTTCAGCATATGTTCCTTTTCGGTTTAAACCAGAACGGGTGGGTCGTTGAGGTTATTTGGGTGCATTTTTGTACTTTTTTGGATTTGGCATTTTCCAAAAAGTGTCCTTATCTCTTATTAGACGTGTGGATGCGATGTTGAGGGTCGTGACCTTCGAATCGATACCTATTTTGGCATATGTTCATTTTCGGTTTAAACCAGACCGAGTGGGTCTTTGGGGTTATTTGGGGGCATTTTTGTACTTTATTGGGTTCGGAATTTTCTAAAATGTGTCCTTATCTTTTTTAGATGTGCTGATGCTATGTTGAGGGTCGTAACCATCGAATCGATACCTATTTCGACATAAGTTCATTTTCAGTTTAAACTAGACTGGGTGGGTCGTTTGGGGTTATTTGGGACCATTTCTGTACTTTTTTGGGTTTGGGATTTTCTAAAATGTGTCCTTATCTCTAATTAGACGTTTGGATACGATGTTGAGGTCGTGACCTTTGAATCGATACCTATTTCGACATATGTTCATTTTCGATTTAAACCAGACTGGTTGGGTCGTTTGGGGTTATTGGGGGATATTTCTATACTTGTATGGGTTTGGTATTTTCTAAAAAGTGTCATTATCTCTTATTAGACGTATAGATGCGATGTTGAGGGTCGTGACCTTCGAATCGATACTTATTTTGGCATATGTTCATTTTCAGTTTAAAGCAGACCGGGTGGGTCTTTTGGGGTTAATTGGGGGTATTTTTGTACTTTTTTGGGCATGGGATTTTCTAAAAAGTGTTCGTATCTCTAATTAGACGTGTGGATGCAATGTTGAGGGTCGTGACCTATGAATCGATACCTATTTTGGCATATATTCATTTTCGATTTAAACCAGGACGGGTGGGTAGTTTTGGGTTATTTGGGGGCATTTCTGTACTTTTTCAAGTTTTGTATTTTCTAAAAAGTGTCCTTATCTCTTATTAGATGTGTGGATAAAATGTTGAGGGTCGTGACCTTCGAATCGATTACTATTTTGGTATATTTTCATTTTCGATTTGAACCAGACTGGGGGGTCGTTTGGGGTTATTTGGGGGTATTTCTATACTTTTAAGGGTTTGGTATTTTCTAAAAAGTGTTCTTATCACTTGTTTGACGTGTGGATGCGATGTTCAGGGTCGTGACCTTCGAATCGATACCTATTTTGGCATAAGTTCATTTTCGGTTTAAACTAGACCGTGTGAGCTGTTGGGGTTATTTAGGTGCATTTCTGTACTTTTTTGGGTTTGGCATTTTCTAAAAAGTGTCCTAATCTCTAATTAGACGTGTGGATGCAATGTTGAGGGTCTAGACTTTCGACTCGATGCCAATTTCGACATATGTTAATTTTTTGTTTAAACCAGACCAGGTTGGTCGTTTGGGGTTATTTGGGGGTATTTCTATACTCTAATAGGTTTGGTATTTTCTAAAAAGTGTCCTTATCACTTGTTAGACATGTGGATGCGATGTTCAGGGTCGTGACCTTCGAATCGATACCTATTTTGGCATAAGTTCATTTTCGGTTTAAACTAGACCGGGTGGGCTGTTGGGGTTATTTAGGTGCATTTCTGTACTTTTTTGGGTTTGGCATTTTCTAAAAAGTGTCCTAATCTCTAATTAGACGTGTGGATGCAATGTTGAGGGTCTAGAGCTTCGACTCGATGCCAATTTCGACATATGTTAATTTTTGGTTTAAACCAAATCAGGTTGGTCGTTTGGGGTTATTTGGGGGTATTTCTGTACTTTAATAGGTTTGGTATTTTTTAAAAAGTGTCCTTATCCCTTATTAGACGTATGGATGTGATGTTGAGGGTCGCTACCTTCATATCCATACCTATTTTAGCAAATGTTCAATTTATGTTTAAACCAGATCGAGTGGGTCGTTTGGGGTTATTTGGGAGCATTTCTGTACTTTTTTCTTTTTTGTATTTTCCAAAAAGTGTCCTTTTCACTTATTAGATGTGCTGATGCAATGTTGAGGGTCGTGACCTTCGAATCGATACCTATTTCGATATCGAATCGATACCTACTTCTGCATATGTTCGCTTTCAATTTAAACCACATCGGGTGGGTCGTTTGGGGTTATTTGGAGGAATTTCTGTATTTTTTTGGGCTTGGGGTTTTCTAAAAAGTGTCCCTATCTCTTATTAGACATGTGGATGCGATGTTGAGGGTTGTGACCTTCGAATCGATACGTATTTCGACATATGTTCATTTCTGGTAGGAATCAGGCCGGGTCGGTCGTTTGGGGTTGTTTGGGGGCATTTCTGTACTTTTTTGGGTTTGGTATTTTCTAAAAAGTGTCCCTATTTCTTATTAGACGTGTGGATGCGGTGTTGTGGGTTCTGACCTTCGTATCGATACCTATTTTGGCATATGTTCATTTTCAGTTTAAACCAGACCGGGTGAGTTGTTTGAGGTTATTTGGGGGCATTTCTATACTTTTTTAAGGTTTGAGAATCTCTACAAAGTGTCCTTATCTCTTATTAGACGTGTCGATGCGATGTTGAGGGTCGTGACCTTCGAATCGATACTTATTTCGGCATAAGTTAATTTTCGGTTTAAACCAGACCGGGCGGGTCGTTTGGGGTTATTCGGGATAAATTCTTAACTTTTTAATTTTTGGTGTTTTCTAAAAAGTGTCCGTATCTGATATTAGACAGGTGGATGCGATGTTGAGGGTCGTGACCTTCGAATCAATAGCTATTTCGTCATATGTTCCTTTTCGGTTTAAACTTGAACAGGTGGGTCTTGGGGTTATTTGGGTGCATTTCTATACTTTTTTGGGTTTGGCATTTTCCAAAAAGTGTCCTTAGCTCTTATTAGACGTGTGGATGCGATGTTGAGGGCCGTGACCTTCGAATCGATACTTATTTCGGCATAAGTTCATTTTCGGTTTAAACTAGACCGAGTGGGTCGTTTGGGGCTATTTGGGATAATTTCTTAACTTTTTAATGTTTGGTGTTTTCTAAAAAGTGTCCGTATCTCATATTAGACAGGTGGATGCGATGTTGAGGGTCGTGACCTTCGAATCAATACCTATTTCGGCATATGTTCCTTTTCGGTTTAAACTTGAACGGGTGGATCGTTGGGGTTATTTGGGTGCATTTTTGTACTTTTTTGGGTTTGGCATTTTCCAAAAAGTGTCCTTATCTCTAATAGACGTGCGGATGCGATGTTGAGGGCCATGACCTTCGAATCCATACTTATTTCGGCATATGTTCATTTTTGGTTTAAACCAGACCGGGTGGATCATTTGGGGTTATTTGGGGGCATTTCGGTACTTTTTTGGGTTCTGTATTTTCTAAAAAGTTTCCTTATCTCTTAATAAACGTGTGGATGCAATGTTGAGGGTCGTGACCTTCGAATCGATACCTATTTTGACATATGTTCATTTTCTGTTTAAACCAGATCGGGTGGGTTGTTTTGGTTTATTTGGGGGCATTTCTGCACTTTTTTGGGTTTCGTTTTTTCTAAAAAGTGTCCTTATCTCTTGTTAGATGTATGGATGGAATGTTGAGGGTCGTGACCTTCAAATTGATACCTATTTTGACATATTTTTATTTTCGGTTTAAACCAGACCGGGTGGGTAGTTTGGGGTTATTTAGGGGTATTTTTATACTTTTATGGGTTTGGTATTTTCTAAAAAGTGTCCTTATCTCTTATTAGACGTATGGATGCGATGTTGAGGGTTGTGGCCTTCAAATCGATACCTATTTTGGCATATGTTAATTTTTTGTTTAAACTAGACTGGGTGGGTCGTTTTGGGTTACTTGGGGCATTTCTGTACTTTTTTGGGCTTGGAATTTTCCAAAATGTGTCCTTATCTCTAATTGGACGTGTGGATGCGATGTTGAGGATCGTGACCTTCGAATCGATACCTATTTCGACATATGTTCGTTTTCGATTTAAATCAGACCTGGTAGGTCGTTTGGGGTTATTTTGGGGTATTTTTGTAGTTTTATGGGTTCGAAGTTTCTAAAAAGTGTCCTTATCTCTTATTAGACGTTTGGGTGCGATGTTGAGGGTCGTGACCTTCGAATCGATACCTATTTGGACATATGTTCATTTTTGGTTTAAACCAGACCGGGTGGGTCGTTTGGAGTTAATTAGGGGCATTTCTGTACTTTTTTGGGTTTGGTATTTTCTAAAAAGTATCCATATCTATTATTAGACGTCTGGATGCGATGTTGAGGGTCGTGACCTTTGAATTGATACCTATTTTGGCATAGGTTCATTTTCGGTTTAAACCAGACCGGGGGGTCGTTTGTGGTTATTTTGGGGCATTTCTGTACTTTTTTGGGTTTGGGATTCTCTAAAAAGTGTCCTTATCTCTTATTAGACGTATGGATGCGATGTTGAGGGTTGTGACCTTCGAATCTATACCTATTTCGGCATATGTTCCTTTTCGGTTTGAATCTGACCGGGTGGGACAGTTGGGGTTATTTGGCGGCATTTCTATACCTTTTTGGGTTTGGGAATCTCTAAAAGTTTTCTTATCTCTTATTAGACGTGTGGATGCGATGTTGAGGGTCGTGACCTTCGAACCGATACCTATTTCGACATTTGTTCATTTTCGATTTAAACCAGACCGCGTGGGTCGATTGGGGTTATTTGGGGAAATTTCTATACTTTTTAGGGTTATGTATTTTCTAAAAAGTGTCCTTATCTCTTATTAGACGTGTGGATGTGATGTTGAGGGTTGTGACCTTTGAATCGATACCTATTTTGGCATATGTTTTTTTTCGATTTAAATCAGAACGGCTGGGTCGTTGGGGTTATTTGGGGGCATTTTTGTACTTTTTTGGGTTTGGTATTGTCTAAAAGGTGTCCTTATCTCATATTATACGTGTGGATGCGATTTTGAGGGTCGTGATCTTTGAATCCATACCTATCTCGATATATGTTCATTTTTTGTTTAAACCAGACTAGGTGGGTCGTTTGGGGTTATTTGGGGGCATTTCTGTACGTTTTTTATTTTTGTATTTTTTAAAAAATGTCCTTATCTCTTAATAGACATGCGGATGCAATGTTGAGGGTCGTGACCTTCGAATTGATACCTAGGTCGATATATGTTTATTTTTGGTTTAAACCAGACTGGGTGGGTCGTTTTAGCCTATTTGGGGGCATTTCTGTGGTTTTTTGGGTTTGCTATGTTCTAAAAAGTGTCCTTATCTCTTATTAGATGTGTGGATGCGATGTTGAGGGTCGTGAGCTTCGGATCGATACCCATTTCGGCATATATTCATTTTCGGTTTAAGCCCGGACGGGTGGGTCATTTGGGGTTATTTTGGGGTATTTTTGTACTTTTTTGGGTTTGGGATTTTCTAAAAATTGTCCTTATCTCTAATTAGACGTGTGGATGCGATGTTGAGGGTCGTGACCTACGAATCGATACCTATTTCGACATAAGTTCATTTTCGATTTAAACTAGACTGGGTGGGTCGTTTGGGGTAATTTGGGACCATTTCTGTACTTTTTTGGGTTTGGGATTTTCTAAAATGTGTTTTATCTCTAATTAGACGTGTAGATGCGATGTTGAGGTCGTGACCTTTGAATTGATACCTATTTCGACATATGTTCATTTTTTGTTTAAACCAGACTGGGTGGGTCGTTTGGGGTTATTTGGGGGTATTTCTATACTTGTATGGGTTTGGTATTTTCTAAAAAGTGTCATTATCACTTATTAGACGTATGGATGCGATGATGTTGAGGGTCGTGACCTTCGAATCAATACTTATTTTGGCATATGTTCATTTTTTGTTTAAACCAGACCGGGTGCATCTTTTGGGGTTAATCGGGGGCATTTTTGTACTGTTTTGGGCATGGGATTTTCTAAAAAGTGTTCGTATCTCTAATTAGACGTGTGGATGCGATGTTGAGGGTCGTGACCTATGAATCGATACCTATTTTGGCATATATTCATTTTCGGTTTAAACCAGGGCGGGTGGGTCGTTTGGGGTTATTTGGGGGCATTTCTGTACTTTTTCAGGTTTTGTATTTTCTAAAAAGTGTCCTTATCTCTTATTAGATGTGTGGATGCAATGTTGAGGGTCGTGACCTTCGAATCGATTCCTATTTCGGTATATATTCATTTTCGATTTAAACCAGACTGGGGGGTCGTTTGGGGTTATTTGGGGGTATTTCTGTACTTTTTCAGGTTTTGTATTTTCTAAAAAGTGTCCTTATCTCTTATTAGATGTGTGGATACAATGTTGAGGGTCGTGACCTTCGAATCGATTCCTATTTCGGGATATATTCATTTTCGGTTTAAACTAGACTAGGGGGTCGTTTGGGGTTATTTCGGGGTATTTTTGTACTTTTATGGGTTTGGTATTTTCTAAAAAGTGTCCTTATCACTTGTTAGACATGTGGATGCGAGTTGAGTCGTGACCTTCGAATCGATACCTATTTTGGCATAAGTTCATTTTCGGTTTAAACAAGACTGGGTGGGCTGTTGGGGTTATTTAGGTGCATTTCTGTACTTTTATGGGTTTGGCATTTTCTAAAAAGTGTCCTAATCTCTAATTAGATGTGTGGATGCAATGTTAAGGGTCTAGACCTTCGACTCGATGCCAATTTCGACATATGTTAATTTTTGGTTTAAACCAGACCAGGTTGGTCATTTGTGGTTATTTGGGGGTATTTCTGTACTTTAATAGGTTTGGTATTTTCTAAAAAGTTTTCTTATCCCTTATTAGACGAATGGATGCGATGTTGAGGGTCACTACCTTCGTATCCATACCTATTTCAGCAAATGTTCAATTTTGGTTTAAACCAGACTGGGTGGGTCGTTTGGGGTTATTTGGGTGCATTTCTGTACTTTTTTCTTTTTTGTATCTTCCAAAAAGTGTCATTTTCACTTATTAGATGTGCTGATGCAATGTTGAGGGTCGTGACCTTCGGATCGATACCTATTTCGACATATGTTCATATTCAGTTTAAACCAGAATGGGTGGGTAGTTGCAATTTTTTTGGGGGCATTTCTGTACTTTTTCTTTTTGTATTTTCTAAAAATTGTTCATATCTCATATTAGATGTGTGGATGCGATGTTGAGGGTCGTGACCTTCAAGTAAATACCTATTTCGGCATATGTTCATTTTCGGTTTAAACCAGACCGGGTGGGTCGTTTGGGGTTATTTGGGGGTATTTCGGTACTTTTTTGGGTTTGGTATTTTTTACAAAGTGTCCTTATCTCTTATTAGACGTATGGATACGATGTTGAGGGTCGTTACCTTCGAATCGATACCTATTTTGGCATATGTTCATTTTTTTTTAAACCAGACCGGGTGGGTCGTTTGGGGTTATTTGGAGAAATTTCTGTACCTTTTTGGGCTTGGGATTTTCTAAAAAGTGTCCCTATCTCTTATTAGACGTGTGGATGCAATGTTTAGGGTCGTGACCTTCGAATCGATAAGTATTTAGACATATGTTCATTCTGGTCCGAACCAGATCGGGTGGGTCGTTTGGGGTTATTTGGGGCATTTCTGTGCATTTTTGGGTTTTGTATTTTCTAAAAAGTGTCCCTATCTCTTATTAGATGTGTGGATGCGATGTTGAGGGTCGTGACCTTCGAATCGATACCTATTTCGGCATATGTTCATTTTCGATTTAAACCAGACCGGGTGAGTTGTTTAGGGTTATTTTAGGGCATTTCTGTACTTTTTTGGCTTTGGGAATCTTTAAAAAGTGTCCTTATCTCTTATTAGGCGTGCGGATGCGATGTTGAGGGTCTTGACCTTCGAATCGATACCTATTTCGACACATGTTCATTTTTTATTTAAACCAGAATGGGTGGGTCATTGGGGTTATTTGGGTGCATTTCTGTACTTTTTTGGGTTTGGCCTTTTCCAAAAAGTGTCATTTACTCTTATTAGACATGTGGATGCAATGTTGAGGTTCGTGACCTTCTAATTGATACCTATTTCGGCATATGTTCAGTTTTGGTCTAAATTAGATCGGGTGGGTCGCTTGGGGTTATTAGGGGGCATTTCGGTACTTTTTTGGGTTTTGTATCTTCTAAAATGTGTCGTTATCTCTTATTAGACGTGTGGATGCAATGTTGAGGGTCCTAACCATCGAATCGATGCCTATTTCAGCATATGTTCATTTTTAGTTTAAATCACACCGGGTGGGTCGTTTAGGGTTATTTGGAGGAATTTCTGTACTTTTTTTGGCTTGGGATTTTCTAAAAAGTGTCCCTATCACTTATTAGACGTGTGGATGCGATGTTTAGGGTTGTGACCTTCGAATCGATACGTATTTTGACATATGTTCATTTCTGGTCCGAACCAGGCCGGTTTGATCGCTTGGGGTTATTTGGGGGCATTTCTGTACTTTTTTGGGATTGGTTTTTTCTAAAAAGTGTCCCTATTTCTTATTGGACGTGTGGATGCGATGTTGTGGGTCGTGACCTTCGAATCGATACCTATTTTGACATATGTTCATTTTCGGTTTAAACCAGACCGGGTGAGTTGTTTGGGGTTATTTGGGGGCATTTCTGTACTTTTTTGGGTTTGAGAATCTCTAAAAAGTGTCCGTATCTCTTATTAGATGTGTCGATGCGATGTTGAGGGTCGTGACCTTCGAATCGATACTTATTTGGCATAAGTTCATTTTCAGTTTAAACCAGACCGGGTGGGTCATTTGGGGTTATTTGGGGAAATTTCTTAACTTTTTGGGGTTTGGTGTTTTCTAAAAAGTGTCTGTATCTCGTATTAGATAGGTGGATGCCATGTTGAGAGTCGTGACCTTCGAACCGATACCTATTTTAGCATATGTTCCTTTTCGGTTTAAACCAGAACGGGTGGGTCGTTGGGGTTATTTGGGTGCAGTTCTGTACTTTTTTGGGTTTGGCATTTTCCAAAAAGTGTCCTTATCTCTTATTAGACGTGTGGATGCGATGTTGAGGGTCGTGACCTTTGAAACGATACCTATTTTGGCATATGTTCATTTTCGGTTTAAACCAGACCGAGTGGGTCGTTTGGGGTTATTTGGGGGCATTTCTGTACATTTTTGGGTTTATGATTTTCGAAAAAGTGTCCTTATCTATAATTAGACGTGTGGATGCAATGTTGAGGGTCGTGACCTTCGAATCGATACCTATTTCGACATATGTTCATTTTTCGGTTTAAACCAGACCGGGTGTGTCATTTGGGATTATTTGGGGGTATTTCTATACTTTTATGGGTTTGGAATTTTCTAAAATGTGTCCTTACCTTTTTTAGATGTGCTGATGCTATGTTGAGGGTCGTAACCATCGAATCGATACCTATTTCGACATAAGTTCATTTTCATTTTAAACTAGACTGGGTGGGTCGTTTGGGGTTATTTGGGACCATTTCTGTACTTTTTTGGGTTTGGGATTTTCTAAAATGTGTCCTTATCTCTAATTAGACGTGTGGATGCGATGTTGAGGTCGTGACCTTTGGATCGATACCTATTTCGACATATGTTCATTTTCGATTTAAACCAGACTGGTTGGGTCGTTTGGGGTTATTAGGGGATATTTCTATACTTGTATGGGTTTGGTATTTTCTAAAAAGTGTCATTATCTCTTATTAGACGTATAGATGCGATGTTGAGGGTCGTGACCTTCGAATCGATACTTATTTTGGCATATGTTCATTTTCAGTTTAAACTAGACCGGGTGGCTCTTTTGGGGTTAATTGGGGGTATTTTTGTACTTTTTTGGGCATGGGATTTTCTAAAAAGTGTTCGTATCTCTAATTAGACGTGTGGATGCGATGTTGAGGGTCGTGACCTATGAATCGATACCTATTTTGGCATATATTCATTTTCGGTTTAAACCAGGACGGGTGGGTCGTTTGGGGTTATTTGGGGGCATTTTTGTACTTTTTCAAGTTTTGTATTTTCTAAAAAGTGTCCTTATCTCTTATTAGATGTGTGGATACAATGTTGAGGGTCGTGACCTTCGAATCGATACCTATTTTGACATATGTTCATTTTCGGTTTAAACCAGACCGGGTGAGTTGTTTGGGGTTATTTGGGGGCATTTCTGTACTTTTTTGGGTTTGAGAATCTCTAAAAAGTGTCCGTATCTCTTATTAGATGTGTCGATGCGATGTTGAGGGTCGTGACCTTCGAATCGATACTTATTTGGCATAAGTTCATTTTCAGTTTAAACCAGACCGGGTTGGTCGTTTGGGGTTATTTGGGGAAATTTCTTAACTTTTTAGGGTTTGGTGTTTTCTAAAAAGTGTCTGTATCTCGTATTAGATAGGTGGATGCCATGTTGAGAGTCGTGACCTTCGAACCGATACCTATTTTAGCATATGTTCCTTTTCGGTTTAAACCAGAACGGGTGGGTCGTTGGGGTTATTTGGGTGAAGTTCTGTACTTTTTTGGGTTTGGCATTTTCCAAAAAGTGTCCTTATCTCTTATTAGACGTGTGGATGCGATGTTGAGGGTCGTGACCTTTGAATCGATACCTATTTTGGCATATGTTCATTTTCGGTTTAAACCAGACCGAGTGGGTCGTTTGGGGTTATTTGGGGGCATTTCTGTACATTTTTGGGTTTATGATTTTCGAAAAAGTGTCCTTATCTATAATTAGACGTGTGGATGCAATGTTGAGGGTCGTGACCTTCGAATCGATACCTATTTCGACATATGTTCATTTTTCGGTTTAAACCAGACCGGGTGTGTCATTTGGGATTATTTGGGGGTATTTCTATACTTTTATGGGTTTGGAATTTTCTAAAATGTGTCCTTACCTTTTTTAGATGTGCTGATGCTATGTTGAGGGTCGTAACCATCGAATCGATACCTATTTTGACATAAGTTCATTTTCATTTTAAACTAGACTGGGTGGGTCGTTTGGGGTTATTTGGGACCATTTCTGTACTTTTTTGGGTTTGGGATTTTCTAAAATGTGTCCTTATCTCTAATTAGACGTGTGGATGCGATGTTGAGGTCGTGACCTTTGGATCGATACCTATTTCGACATATGTTCATTTTCGATTTAAACCAGACTGGTTGGGTCGTTTGGGGTTATTAGGGGATATTTCTATACTTGTATGGGTTTGGTATTTTCTAAAAAGTGTCAATATCTCTTATTAGACGTATAGATGCGATGTTGAGGGTCGTGACCTTCGAATCGATACTTATTTTGGCATATGTTCATTTTCAGTTTAAACTAGACCGGGAGGCTCTTTTGGGCTTAATTGGGGGTATTTTTGTACTTTTTTGGGCATGGGATTTTCTAAAAAGTGTTCGTATCTCTAATTAGACGTGTGGATGCGATGTTGAGGGTCGTGACCTATGAATCGATACCTATTTTGGCATATATTCATTTTCGGTTTAAACCAGGACGGGTGGGTCGTTTGGGGTTATTTGGGAGCATTTTTGTACTTTTTCAAGTTTTGTATTTTCTAAAAAGTGTCCTTATCTCTTATTAGATGTGTGGATACAATGTTGAGGGTCGTGACCTTCGAATCGATTACTATTTCGGTATATTTTCATTTTCGGTTTGAACCAGACTAGGGGGTCGTTTGGGATTATTTGGGGGTATTTCTGTACTTTTAAGGGTATGGTATTTTCTAAAAAGTGTCCGTATCACTTGTTAGACGTGTGGATGCGATGTTTAGGGTCGTGACCTTCGAATCGATACCTATTTTGGCATAAGTTCATTTTCGATTTAAACTAGACCGGGTGGGATGTTGGGATTATTTAGGTGCATTTCTGTAATTTTTTGGGTTTGGCATTTTCTAAAAAGTGTCCTAATCTCTAATTAGACATGTGGATGCAATGTTGAGGGTCTAGACCTTCGACTCGACGCCAATTTTGACATATGTTAATTTTTGGTTTAAACCAGACCAGGTTAGTCGTTTGGGGTTATTTGGGGGTATTTCTGTACTTTAATAGGTTTGGTATTTTCTAAAAAGTGTCCTTATCCCTTATTAGACGTATGGATGCGATGTTGAGGGTCGCTACCTTCATATCCATACATATTTTAGCATATGTTCAATTTTGGTTTAAACCAAACCGAGTGGGTCGTTTGGGGTTATTTGGGAGCATTTCTGTACTTTTTTCTTTTTTGTATTTTCAAAAAAGTGTCCTTTTCACTTAGTAGATGTGCTGATGCAATGTTGAGGGTCGTGACCTTCGAATCGATACCTATTTCGATATATGTTCATATTTGGCTTAAACCAGATGGGTGGGTAGTTACGATTTTTTTGGGGGCATTTCTGTACTTTTTCTTTTTTGTATTTTCTAAAAATTGTTCATATCTCATATTAGATGTGTGGATGCGATGTTGAGGGTCTTGACCTTCAAATAAATACCTATTTTGGCATATGTTCATTTTCGGTTTAAACCAGACCGGGTGGGTCGTTTGGGGTTATTTGGGGGTATTTCTGTACTTTTTTGGGTTTGGTATTTTCTACAAAGTGTCCTTATCTCTTATTAGACGTATGGATACGATGTTGAGGGTCGTTACCTTCGAATCGATACCTATTTCGGCATATGTTCCTTTTTTATTTAAACCAGATCGGATGGGTCGTTTGGGGTTATTTGGAGAAATTTCTGTACCTTTTTGGGCTTGGGATTTTCTAAAAAGTGTCCCTATCTCTTATTAGACGTGTGGATGCAATGTTGAGGGTCACGACCTTCGAATCGATACGTATTTAGACATATGTTCATTCGTCCGAACCGGATCGGATGGGTCGTTTGGGGTTATTTGGGGCATTTCGTGCTTTTTTGGGTTTTGTATTTTCTAAAAATGTCCTTATCTCTTATTAGATGTGTGGGTGCGATGTTGAGGGTCGTGGCCTTCGAATCGTTACCTATTTCGGCATATGTTCATTTTCGGTTTAAACCTAACCGAGTCAGTTGTTTAGGGTTATTTTAGGGCATTTCTGTACTTTTTTGGCTTTGGGAATCTCTAAAAAGTGTCCTTATCTCTTATTAGGCATGCGGATGCGATGTTGAGGGTCTTGACCTTCGAATCGATACCTATTTTGACATATGTTCATTTTCGGTTTAAACCAAAATGAGTGGGTCATTGGGGTTATTTGGGTGCATTTCTGTACTTTTTTGGGTTTGGCCTTTTCCAAAAAGTGTCCTTTACTCCTATTAGACGTGTGGATGCAATGTTGAGGGTCGTGACCTTCTAATCGATACCTATTTCGGCATATTTTCATTTTTTGTCTAAACTAGACCGGGTGGGTCGTTTGGGGTTATTAGGGGGCATTTCGGTACTTTTTTTGGGTTTTGTATCTTCTAAAATGTGTCCTTATCTCTTATTAGACGTGGGGATGCAATGTTGAGGGTCCTAACCTTCGAATCGATACCAATTTCAGCATATGTTCATTTTCGTTTAAACCACACCGGTGGGTCGTTTAGGGTTATTTGGAGGAATTTCAGATCTGTTTTGGGCTTGGGATTTTCTAAAAGTGTCCCTATCACTTATTAGATGTGTGGATGCGATGTTTAGGGTTGTGACCTTTGAATCGATACGTATTTTGACATATGTTCATTTCTCGGTCCGAACCAAGCCGGGTTGACCGCTTGGGGTTATTTGGGGGCATTTCGTACTTTTTTGGGATTGGTTTTTTCTAAAAAGTGTCCCTATTTCTTATTAGACGTGTGGATGCAATGTTGTGGGTCGTGACCTTAGAATCGATACCTATTTCGGCATATGTTCATTTTCGGTTTAAACCAGGACCGGGTGGGTCGTTTGGGGTTATTAGGGGGCATTTCTGTACTTTTTTGGGTTTGAGAATCTCTAAAAAGTGTCATTATCTCTTATTAGACGTGCCGATGCGATGTTGAGGGTTGTGACCTTCGAATCGATTCTTATTTCGGCATAAATTCATTTTTGGTTTAAACCAGACCGGGTGGGTCATTTGGGGTTATTTGGGGAAATTTCTTAACTTTTTAGGGTTTGGTGTTTTCTAAAAAGTGTTCGTATCTCATATTTGATAGGTGGATGCGATGTTGAGAGTCGTGACTTTCGAATCGATACCTATTTCGGCATATGTTACTTTTCGGTTTAAATCAGAACGGGTGGGTCGTTGGGGTTAATTGGGTGTTTTTCTGTACTTTTTTGGGTTTGGCATTTTCCAAAAAGTGTCCTTATCTCTTATTAGACGTGTGGATGCGATGTTGAGGCTTTTGACCTTCGAATCGATACCTATTTCAGTATATGTTCATTTTTGGTTTAAACCAGACCGGGTGGGTCGTTTGGGGTTATTTGGGGGTGTTTCTGTACTTTTTTGGGTTTATGATTTTCTAAAATGTGTCATTATCTATAATTAGACGTGTGGATGCGATGTTGAGGGTCGTGACCTTCGAATCGATACCTATTTCGGCGTATGTTCCTTTCGGTTTAAACCAGACCGGGTGGGTCATTTGGTGTTATTTGGGGGTATTTCTGTACTTTTATTGGTTTGGTATTTTCTAAAAAGTGTCCTTATCTCTTATTAGACGTATGGATGTGATGTTGAGGGTTGTTACCTTCGAATCCATACCTATTTCGGCATTTGTTCGTTTTTCATTTAAACCAGACCGGGTGGGTCGTTTGGGGTTATTTGGAGGAATTTCTGTACTTTTTTGGGGTTGGGATTTTCTAAAAAGTGTCCCTATCTCTTATTAGACGTGTGGATGCGATGTTGAGGGTCGTGATCTTCGAATCGATATGTATTTCGACATATGTTCATTTCTGGTCCAAACCAGATCGGGTGGGTCGTTTGGGGTTATTTGGGGCATTTCTGTGCTTTTTTGGGATTGGTATTTTCTAAAAAGTGTCCCTATCTCTTATTAGACTTGTGGATGCAATGTTGAGGGTCGTGACCTTCGAATTGAAACAAATTTCGGCATATGTTCATTTTTGGTTTAAACTAGATCGGGTGGGTCGTTTGGGGTTATTAGGGGGCATTTCGGTACTTCTTTAGGTTTTGTATTTTCTAAAATGTGTCCTTATCTCTTATTAGACGTGTGGATGCAATGTTAAGGGTCCTAACCTTCGAATCGATACCTATTTCAGCATATGTTCGTTTTCAATTTAAACCACACCGGGTGGGTCGTTTGGGGTTATTTGGAGGAATTTTTGTACTTTTTTGGTCTTGGGATTTTCTAAAAAGTGTCCCTATCTCTTGTTAGACATGTGGATGCGATGTTGAGGGTTGTGACCTTCGAATCGATACGTATTTTGACATATGTTCATTTCTGGTAGGAACCAGGCTGGGTCGGTCGTTTGGGGTTATTTGGGGGCATTTCTGTACTTTTTTGGGTTTGGTATTTTCTAAAAAGTGTCCCTATTTCTTGTTAGACGTGTGGATGCGGTGTTATGGGTTGTGACCTTCGAATCGATACCTATTTTGGCATATGTTCATTTTCAGTTTAAACCAGACCGGGTGAATTGTTTGAGGTTATTTGGGGGCATTTCTATACTTTTTTTGGGTTTGAGAATCTCTACAAAGTGTCCTTATCTCTTGTTAGACGTGTTGATGCAATGTTGAGGGTCGTGACCTTCGAATCGATACTTATTTCGGCATAAGTTCATTTTCGATTTAAACAAGACCGGGTGGGTCGTTTAGGGTTATTGGGATAAATTATTAACTTTTTAATATTTGGTGTTTTCTAAAAAGTGTCCGTATCTGATATTAGACAGGTGGAGGCGATGTTGAGGGTCGTGACCTTCGAATCGATACCTATTTCGACATATGTTCCTTTTCGGTTTAAACTTGAACGGGTGGGTCTTGGGGTTATTTGGGTGCATTTCTGTACTTTTTTTGGTTTGACATTTTTCAAAAAGTGTCCTTATCTCTTATTAGATGTGTGGATGCGATGTTGAGGGCCGTGACCTTGAATCGATACTTATTTCGGCTTAAGTTCATTTTCAGTTTAAACTAGACCGAGTGGGTCGTTTGGGGTTATTTGGGATAATTTCTTAACTTTTTAATGTTTGGTGTTTTCTAAAAAGTGTCCGTATCTCATATTAGACAGTGGATGCGATGTTGAGGGTCGTGACCTTCGAATCGATACCTATTTCGCATATGTTCCTTTTCGGTTTAAACTTGAACGGGTGGGTCGTTGAGGTTATTTGGGTGCATTTCTGTACTTTTTTGGGTTTGGCATTTTCCAAAAAGTGTCCTTATCTCTTATTAGATGTGTGGATGCGATGTTGAGGGCCGTGACCTTGAATCCATACTTATTTCGCATATGTTCATTTTCGATTTAAACCAGACCGGGTGGATCGTTTGGGGTTATTTGGGGGCATTTCAGTACTTTTTTGGGTTCTGTATTTTCTAAAAAGTGTCCTTATCTCTTAATAAACGTGTGGATGCAATGTTGTGGGTCGTGACCTTCGAATCGATACCTATTTCGACATATGTTCATTTTCGGTTTAAACCAGATCGGGTGGGTTGTTTGGGGTTATTTGGGGGCATTTCTGTACTTTTTTGGGTTTGGTATTTTCTAAAAAGTGTCCTTATCTCTTGTTAGATGTGTGGATGGAATGTTGAGGGTCGTGACCTTCAAATTGATACCTATTTTGACATATTTTCATTTTCGGTTTAAACCAGACCGGGTGGGTAGTTTGGGGTTATTTAGGGGTATTTTTATACTTTTATGGGTTCGGTATTTTCTAAAAAGTGTCCTTATCTCTTATTAGACGTATGGATGCGATGTTGAGGGTTGTGGCCTTCAAATCGATAGCTATTTTGGCATATGTTAATTTTTGGTTTAAACTAGACTGGGTAGGTCGTTTTGGGTTATTTGGGGGCATTTCTGTACTTTTTTGGGCTTGGAATTTTCCAAAATGTGTCCTTATCTCTAATTGGACGTGTGGATGCGATGTTGAGGATCGTGACCTTCGAATCGATACCTATTTCGACATATGTTCATTTTCGATTTAAATCAGACCTGGTAGGTCGTTTGGGGTTATTTTGGGGTATTTTTGTAGTTTTATGGGTTCCAAATTTCTAAAAAGTGTCCTTATCTCTTATTAGACGTTTGGGTGCGATGTTGAGGGTCGTGACCTTTGAATCGATACCTATTTGGGCATATGTTCATTTTCAATTTAAACCAGACCGGGTGTGTCATTTGGGATTATTTGAGGGTATTTCTATACTTTTATGGGTTTGGAATTTTCTAAAATGTGTCCTTACCTTTTTTAGATGTGCTGATGCTATGTTGAGGGTCGTAACCATCGAATCGATACCTATTTCGACATAAGTTCATTTTCATTTTAAACTAGACTGGGTGGGTCGTTTGGGGTTATTTGGGACCATTTCTGTACTTTTTTGGGTTTGGGATTTTCTAAAATGTGTCCTTATCTCTAATTAGACGTGTGGATGCGATGTTGAGGTCGTGACCTTTGGATCGATACCTATTTCGACATATGTTCATTTTCGATTTAAACCAGACTGGTTGGGTCGTTTGGGGTTATTAGGGGATATTTCTATACTTGTATGGGTTTGGTATTTTCTAAAAAGTGTCATTATCTCTTATTAGACATATAGATGCGATGTTGAGGGTCGTGACCTTCGAATCGATACTTATTTTGGCATATGTTCATTTTCAGTTTAGACTAGACCGGGTGGCTCTTTTGGGGTTAATTGGGGGTATTTTTGTACTTTTTTGGGCATGGGATTTTCTAAAAAGTGTTCGTATCTCTAATTAGACTTGTGGATGCGATGTTGAGGGTCGTGACCTATGAATCGATACCTATTTTGGCATATATTCATTTTCGGTTTAAACCAGGACGGGTGGGTCGTTTGGGGTTATTTGGGGGCATTTTTGTACTTTTTCAAGTTTTGTATTTTCTAAAAAGTGTCCTTATCTCTTATTAGATGTGTGGATACAATGTTGAGGGTCGTGACCTTCGAATCGATACCTATTTTGACATATGTTCATTTTCGGTTTAAACCAGACCGGGTGAGTTGTTTGGGGTTATTTGGGGGCATTTCTGTACTTTTTTGGGTTTGAGAATCTCTAAAAAGTGTCCGTATCTCTTATTAGATGTGTCGATGCGATGTTGAGGGTCGTAACCTTCGAATCGATACTTATTTGGCATAAGTTCATTTTCAGTTTAAACCAGACCGGGTGGGTCGTTTGGGGTTATTTGGGGAAATTTCTTAACTTTTTAGGGTTTGGTGTTTTCTAAAAAGTGTCTGTATCTCGTATTAGATAGGTGGATGCCATGTTGAGAGTCGTGACCTTCGAACCGATACCTATTTTAGCATATGTTCCTTTTCGGTTTAAACCAGAACGGGTGGGTCGTTGGGGTTATTTGGGTGAAGTTCTGTACTTTTTTGGGTTTGGCATTTTCCAAAAAGTGTCCTTATCTCTTATTAGACGTGTGGATGCGATGTTGAGGGTCGTGACCTTTGAATCGATACCTATTTTGGCATATGTTCATTTTCGGTTTAAACCAGACCGAGTGGGTCGTTTGGGGTTATTTGGGGGCATTTCTGTACATTTTTGGGTTTATGATTTTCGAAAAAGTGTCCTTATCTATAATTAGACGTGTGGATGCAATGTTGAGGGTCGTGACCTTCGAATCGATACCTATTTCGACATATGTTCATTTTTCGGTTTAAACCAAGAGGTGTGTCATTTGGGATTATTTGGGGGTATTTCTATACTTTTATGGGTTTGGAATTTTCTAAAATGTGTCCTTACCTTTTTAGATGTGCTGATGCTATGTTGAGGGTCGTAACCATCGAATCGATACCTATTTTGACATAAGTTCATTTTCATTTTAAACTAGACTGGGTGGGTCGTTTGGGGTTATTTGGGACCATTTCTGTACTTTTTTGGGTTTGGGATTTTCTAAAATGTGTCCTTATCTCTAATTAGACGTGTGGATGCGATGTTGAGGTCGTGACCTTTGGATCGATACCTATTTCGACATATGTTCATTTTCGATTTAAACCAGACTGGTTGGGTCGTTTGGGGTTATTAGGGGATATTTCTATACTTGTATGGGTTTGGTATTTTCTAAAAAGTGTCAATATCTCTTATTAGACGTATAGATGCGATGTTGAGGGTCGTGACCTTCGAATCGATACTTATTTTGGCATATGTTCATTTTCAGTTTAAACTAGACCGGGAGGCTCTTTTGGGCTTAATTGGGGGTATTTTTGTACTTTTTTGGGCATGGGATTTTCTAAAAAGTGTTCGTATCTCTAATTAGACGTGTGGATGCGATGTTGAGGGTCGTGACCTATGAATCGATACCTATTTTGGCATATATTCATTTTCGGTTTAAACCAGGACGGGTGGGTCGTTTGGGGTTATTTGGGAGCATTTTTGTACTTTTTCAAGTTTTGTATTTTCTAAAAAGTGTCCTTATCTCTTATTAGATGTGTGGATACAATGTTGAGGGTCGTGACCTTCGAATCGATTACTATTTCGGTATATTTTCATTTTCGGTTTGAACCAGACTAGGGGGTCGTTTGGGATTATTTGGGGGTATTTCTGTACTTTTAAGGGTATGGTATTTTCTAAAAGGTGTCCGTATCACTTGTTAGACGTGTGGATGCGATGTTTAGGGTCGTGACCTTCGAATCGATACCTATTTTGGCATAAGTTCATTTTCGATTTAAACTAGACCGGGTGGGATGTTGGGATTATTTAGGTGCATTTCTGTAATTTTTTGGGTTTGGCATTTTCTAAAAAGTGTCCTAATCTCTAATTAGACATGTGGATGCAATGTTGAGGGTCTAGACCTTCGACTCGACGCCAATTTTGACATATGTTAATTTTTGGTTTAAACCAGACCAGGTTAGTCGTTTGGGGTTATTTGGGGGTATTTCTGTACTTTAATAGGTTTGGTATTTTCTAAAAAGTGTCCTTATCCCTTATTAGACGTATGGATGCGATGTTGAGGGTCGCTACCTTCATATCCATACATATTTTAGCATATGTTCAATTTTGGTTTAAACCAAACCGAGTGGGTCGTTTGGGGTTATTTGGGAGCATTTCTGTACTTTTTTCTTTTTTGTATTTTCAAAAAAGTGTCCTTTTCACTTAGTAGATGTGCTGATGCAATGTTGAGG
Organism: Telopea speciosissima; assembly: GCF_018873765.1. NCBI lineage: Eukaryota > Viridiplantae > Streptophyta > Magnoliopsida > Proteales > Proteaceae > Telopea > Telopea speciosissima. The sequence continues at coordinate 41,718 of NW_025317613.1, forward strand.
GTCGTGACCTTCGAATCGATACCTATTTCGATATATGTTCATATTTGGCTTAAACCAGACTGGGTGGGTAGTTACGATTTTTTTGGGGGCATTTCTGTACTTTTTCTTTTTTGTATTTTCTAAAAATTGTTCATATCTCATATTAGATGTGTGGATGCGATGTTGAGGGTCTTGACCTTCAAATAAATACCTATTTTGGCATATGTTCATTTTCGGTTTAAACCAGATCGGGTGGGTCGTTTGGGGTTATTTGGGGGTATTTCTGTACTTTTTTGGGTTTGGTATTTTCTACAAAGTGTCCTTATCTCTTATTAGACGTATGGATACGATGTTGAGGGTCGTTACCTTCGAATCGATACCTATTTCGGCATATGTTCATTTTTTATTTAAACCAGATCGGATGGGTCGTTTGGGGTTATTTGGAGAAATTTCTGTACCTTTTTGGGCTTGGGATTTTCTAAAAAGTGTCCCTATCTCTTATTAGACGTGTGGATGCAATGTTGAGGGTCACGACCTTCGAATCGATACGTATTTAGACATATGTTCATTCTGGTCCGAACCAGATCGGATGGGTCGTTTGGGGTTATTTGGGGCATTTCTGTGCTTTTTTGGGTTTTGTATTTTCTAAAAATGTCCTTATCTCTTATTAGATGTGTGGGTGCGATGTTGAGGGTCGTGACCTTCGAATCGTTACCTATTTCGGCATATGTTCATTTTCGGTTTAAACCTAACCGAGTCAGTTGTTTAGGGTTATTTTAGGGCATTTCTGTACTTTTTTGGCTTTGGGAATCTCTAAAAAGTGTCCTTATCTCTTATTAGGCATGCGGATGCGATGTTGAGGGTCTTGACCTTCGAATCGATACCTATTTTGACATATGTTCATTTTCGGTTTAAACCAAAATGAGTGGGTCATTGGGGTTATTTGGGTGCATTTCTGTACTTTTTTGGGTTTGGCCTTTTCCAAAAAGTGTCCTTTACTCCTATTAGACGTGTGGATGCAATGTTGAGGGTCGTGACCTTCTAATCGATACCTATTTCGGCATATTTTCATTTTTTGTCTAAACTAGACCGGGTGGGTCGTTTGGGGTTATTAGGGGGCATTTCGGTACTTTTTTGGGTTTTGTATCTTCTAAAATGTGTCCTTATCTCTTATTAGACGTGGGGATGCAATGTTGAGGGTCCTAACCTTCGAATCGATACCAATTTCAGCATATGTTCATTTTCAGTTTAAACCACACCGGGTGGGTCGTTTAGGGTTATTTGGAGGAATTTCTGTACTGTTTTGGGCTTGGGATTTTCTAAAAAGTGTCCCTATCACTTATTAGATGTGTGGATGCGATGTTTAGGGTTGTGACCTTTGAATCGATACGTATTTTGACATATGTTCATTTCTGGTCCGAACCAAGCCGGGTTGACCGTTTGGGGTTATTTGGGGGCATTTCTGTACTTTTTTGGGATTGGTTTTTTCTAAAAAGTGTCCCTATTTCTTATTAGACGTGTGGATGCAATGTTGTGGGTCGTGACCTTAGAATCGATACCTATTTCGGCATATGTTCATTTTCGGTTTAAACCAGACCGGGTGGGTCGTTTGGGGTTATTAGGGGGCATTTCTGTACTTTTTTGGGTTTGAGAATCTCTAAAAAGTGTCATTATCTCTTATTAGACGTGCCGATGCGATGTTGAGGGTTGTGACCTTCGAATCGATTCTTATTTCGGCATAAATTCATTTTTGGTTTAAACCAGACCGGGTGGGTCATTTGGGGTTATTTGGGGAAATTTCTTAACTTTTTAGGGTTTGGTGTTTTCTAAAAAGTGTTTGTATCTCATATTTGATAGGTGGATGCGATGTTGAGAGTCGTGACTTTCGAATCGATACCTATTTCGGCATATGTTACTTTTCGGTTTAAATCAGAACGGGTGGGTCGTTGGGGTTAATTGGGTGCTTTTCTGTACTTTTTTGGGTTTGGCATTTTCCAAAAAGTGTCCTTATCTCTTATTAGACGTGTGGATGCGATGTTGAGGGTTTTGACCTTCGAATCGATACCTATTTCAGTATATGTTCATTTTTGGTTTAAACCAGACCGGGTGGGTCGTTTGGGGTTATTTGGGGGTGTTTCTGTACTTTTTTGGGTTTATGATTTTCTAAAATGTGTCATTATCTATAATTAGACGTGTGGATGCGATGTTGAGGGTCGTGACCTTCGAATCGATACCTATTTCGGCGTATGTTCCTTTCGGTTTAAACCAGACCGGGTGGGTCATTTGGTGTTATTTGGGGGTATTTCTGTACTTTTATTGGTTTGGTATTTTCTAAAAAGTGTCCTTATCTCTTATTAGACGTATGGATGTGATGTTGAGGGTTGTTACCTTCGAATCCATACCTATTTCGGCATTTGTTCGTTTTTCATTTAAACCAGACCGGGTGGGTCGTTTGGGGTTATTTGGAGGAATTTCTGTACTTTTTTGGGGTTGGGATTTTCTAAAAAGTGTCCCTATCTCTTATTAGACGTGTGGATGCGATGTTGAGGGTCGTGACCTTCGAATCGATATGTATTTCGACATATGTTCATTTCTGGTCCAAACCAGATCGGGTGGGTCGTTTGGGGTTATTTGGGGCATTTCTGTGCTTTTTTGGGATTGGTATTTTCTAAAAAGTGTCCCTATCTCTTATTAGACTTGTGGATGCAATGTTGAGGGTCGTGACCTTCGAATTGAAACAAATTTCGGCATATGTTCATTTTTGGTTTAAACTAGATCGGGTGGGTCGTTTGGGGTTATTAGGGGGCATTTCGGTACTTCTTTAGGTTTTGTATTTTCTAAAATGTGTCCTTATCTCTTATTAGACGTGTGGATGCAATGTTAAGGGTCCTAACCTTCGAATCGATACCTATTTCAGCATATGTTCGTTTTCAATTTAAACCACACCGGGTGGGTCGTTTGGGGTTATTTGGAGGAATTTTTGTACTTTTTTGGTCTTGGGATTTTCTAAAAAGTGTCCCTATCTCTTGTTAGACATGTGGATGCGATGTTGAGGGTTGTGACCTTCGAATCGATACGTATTTTGACATATGTTCATTTCTGGTAGGAACCAGGCCGGGTCGGTCGTTTGGGGTTATTTGGGGGCATTTCTGTACTTTTTTGGGTTTGGTATTTTCTAAAAAGTGTCCCTATTTCTTGTTAGACGTGTGGATGCGGTGTTATGGGTTGTGACCTTCGAATCGATACCTATTTTGGCATATGTTCATTTTCGTTTAAACCAGACCGGTGAATTGTTTGAGGTTATTTGGGGGCATTTCTATACTTTTTTTGGGTTTGAGAATCTCTACAAAGTGTCCTTATCTCTTGTTAGACGTGTCGATGCAATGTTGAGGGTCGTGACCTTCGAATCGATACTTATTTCGGCATAAGTTCATTTTCGATTTAAACAAGACCGGGTGGGTCGTTTAGGGTTATTGGGATAAATTATTAACTTTTTAATATTTGGTGTTTTCTAAAAAGTGTCCGTATCTGATATTAGACAGGTGGAGGCGATGTTGAGGGTCGTGACCTTCGAATCGATACCTATTTCGACATATGTTCCTTTTCGGTTTAAACTTGAACGGGTGGGTCTTGGGGTTATTTGGGTGCATTTCTGTACTTTTTTAGGTTTGACATTTTTCAAAAAGTGTCCTTATCTCTTATTAGATGTGTGGATGCGATGTTGAGGGCCGTGACCTTCGAATCGATACTTATTTCGGCTTAAGTTCATTTTCAGTTTAAACTAGACCGAGTGGGTCGTTTGGGGTTATTTGGGATAATTTCTTAACTTTTTAATGTTTGGTGTTTTCTAAAAAGTGTCCGTATCTCATATTAGACAGGTGGATGCGATGTTGAGGGTCGTGACCTTCGAATCGATACCTATTTCGGCATATGTTCCTTTTCGGTTTAAACTTGAACGGGTGGGTCGTTGAGGTTATTTGGGTGCATTTCTGTACTTTTTTGGGTTTGGCATTTTCCAAAAAGTGTCCTTATCTCTTATTAGATGTGTGGATGCGATGTTGAGGGCCGTGACCTTCGAATCCATACTTATTTCGGCATATGTTCATTTTCGATTTAAACCAGACCGGGTGGATCGTTTGGGGTTATTTGGGGGCATTTCAGTACTTTTTTGGGTTCTGTATTTTCTAAAAAGTGTCCTTATCTCTTAATAAACGTGTGGATGCAATGTTGTGGGTCGTGACCTTCGAATCGATACCTATTTCGACATATGTTCATTTTCGGTTTAAACCAGATCGGGTGGGTTGTTTGGGGTTATTTGGGGGCATTTCTGTACTTTTTTGGGTTTGGTATTTTCTAAAAAGTGTCCTTATCTCTTGTTAGATGTGTGGATGGAATGTTGAGGGTCGTGACCTTCAAATTGATACCTATTTTGACATATTTTCATTTTCGGTTTAAACCAGACCGGGTGGGTAGTTTGGGGTTATTTAGGGGTATTTTTATACTTTTATGGGTTCGGTATTTTCTAAAAAGTGTCCTTATCTCTTATTAGACGTATGGATGCGATGTTGAGGGTTGTGGCCTTCAAATCGATAGCTATTTTGGCATATGTTAATTTTTGGTTTAAACTAGACTGGGTAGGTCGTTTTGGGTTATTTGGGGGCATTTCTGTACTTTTTTGGGCTTGGAATTTTCCAAAATGTGTCCTTATCTCTAATTGGACGTGTGGATGCGATGTTGAGGATCGTGACCTTCGAATCGATACCTATTTCGACATATGTTCATTTTCGATTTAAATCAGACCTGGTAGGTCGTTTGGGGTTATTTTGGGGTATTTTTGTAGTTTTATGGGTTCCAAATTTCTAAAAAGTGTCATTATCTCTTATTAGACGTTTGGGTGCGATGTTGAGGGTCGTGACCTTTGAATCGATACCTATTTGGACATATGTTCATTTTCAATTTAAACCAGACCGGGTGGGTCGTTTGGAGTTATTTAGGGGCATTTCTGTACTTTTTTGGGTTTGGTATTTTCTGAAAAGTATCCATATCTATTATTAGATGTCTGGATGTGATGTTGAGGGTCGTGACCTTTGAATTGATACCTATTTTGGCATAGGTTCATTTTCGATTTAAACCAGACCGGGTGGGTTGTTTGTGGTTATTTTGGGGCATTTCTGTACTTTTTTGGGTTTGGGATTCTCTAAAAAGTGTCCTTATCTCTTATTAGACTTGTGGATGCGATGTTGAGGGTCGTGATCATTGAATCGATACCTATTTCGACATATGTTAATTTTTGGTTTAAATCGGAACGGGTGGGTCGTTTGGGGTTATTTGGGGACATTTCTATACTTTTTAGGGTTTGGTGTTTTCTAAAAAGTGTCCTTATCTCTTATTAGACGTGTGGATGCGATGTTGAGGGTTGTGACCTTCGAATCTATACCTATTTCGGCATATGTTCCTTTTCGGTTTGAATCTGACCGGGTGGGACAGTTGGGGTTATTTGGGGGCATTTCTATACTTTTTTGGGTTTGGGAATCTCTAAAAGTTTTCTTATCTCTTATTAGACGTGTGGATGCGATATTGAGGGTCGTGACCTTCGAATCGATACCTATTTCGACATTTGTTCATTTTCGGTTTAAATCAGACCGCGTGGGTCGATTGGGGTTATTTGGGGAAATTTCTATACTTTTTAGGGTTATGTATTTTCTAAAAAGTGTCCTTATCTCTTATTAGACGTGTGGATGCGATGTTGAGGGTTGTGACCTTCGAATCGATACCTATTTTGGCATATGTTCCTTTTCGGTTTAAATCAGAACGGGTGGGTCGTTGGGGTTATTTGGGGGCATTTTTGTACTTTTTTGGGTTTGGTATTGTCTAAAAGGTGTCCTTATCTCTTATTATACGTGTGGATGCGATTTTGAGGGTCGTGATCTTCGAATCCATACCTATCTCGATATATGTTCATTTTTTGTTTAAACTAGACCTGGTGGGCTGTTTGGGGTTATTTAGGGGCATTTCTGTACTTTTTTGGGTTTTGTATTTTCCAAAAAGTGTCCTTATTTCTTATTAGATGTGTGGATGCAATGTTGTGGGTCGTGGCCTTCGAATCGATGCCTATTTTGGCATAAGTTCATTTTCGGTTTAAACCAGACCGGGTGGATCGTTTGGGGTTATTTGAGGGCATTTCTTTACTTTTTTGGGTTTGCTATTTTGTAAAAAGTGTCCTTATCTCTTATTAGGCGTGTGGATGCGATGTTGAGGATCGTGACCTTCGAATCGATACCTATTTTGGTATATATTCATTTTCGGTTTAAACCAGAACGGGTGGATCGTTTGGGGTTATTTGGGGGCATTTCTGTACTTTTTTGGGTTTGAGATTTTCTAAAAAATGTCCTTATCTCTAATTCGACGGTCGGATGTGATGTTGAGGGTCGTGTCCTTCGAATGGATACCTATTTTGACATATGTTCATTTTTTATTTAGGCCAGACAAGCTGAGTCGTTTGGGATTATTTGGGGGTATTTTTGTACTTTTTTGGGTTTGGTATCGGGCAGGGAAATGGAGTAGATAATGAATACAAAACTCCAATTCCCGTGACTCAAGAAAAGACCTAGATCCATAGCATATTTTAATTGATAGGACTGGCTCATTAGACTGACTCATCTAATAAAAGTGGTCTGGATTTAGGGATACCAATTTAGTTAGCCAACTCTTAACCAAATTTGACAGCCTTTATGGGTAGAGTTCCACTTCCACTTCGTTAGTGTCCGTATCTCTTATCATATGTGTGGATGCGATGTTGAGGGTCGTGACCTTCGAAACAATAGGTGTTTCAACATATGTTCATTTTCGGTCCGAACCAGATAGGGTGGGTCATTTGGGCTTATTTTGGGGTATTTCTGTACTTTTTTAGGTTTAGGAATTTCTAAAAAGTGTCCTTATCTCTTATTAGACGTGTGGATGCGATGTTGAGGGTTGTGACCTTCGAATCGATACATATTTTGACATATGTTCATTTTCAGTTTAAGCCAGACCGGGTGGGTTTTTTGGGGTTATTTGGTGGCATTTCTGTACTCTTTTGCGTTTGGCATTTTCTAAAAAGTATCCTTATCACTTATTAGATGTGTGAATGCGATGTTGAGGGTCTTGACCTTCATTTTGATACCTATTTCAGCATATGTTCATTTTCGGTGCGAACTAGAGCGGGTGGGTCATTTGGGGGCATTTCTATTCTTTT
>NW_025317614.1:0-48888 GCF_018873765.1 Telopea speciosissima
CTTGATTTGATGAAGAGGTATTCATCACTACCTGAATTGAAGCTTTTGTGTGACAGTGTTCGGAGGTGTTTCCTTCGAAAAGTGTTTCTTTCGTATCTCCCCAGTGAAATGTACATTTTATCGACGAGATGCTAATAATATAAAATATATCACTTAATTAAGAATTTACTTTAACTGTTAGTGCCTGACTGACTTGTGACATCAAACTTTCCATAGAAAGTGTACGAGGCAAACCATGGGCGAAAAAATATAAAGTCTTAAACCTTTGTACTAATCATATAAAAACCTAAATGTTGGCCTCAATTTTTCAAGGTGGCATTGGATGTTTGGGAGCTACAGGAGCTAACCAGTATGTAATAAACTGATGCTTTTGATTTGATGAAGAAGTATTCATGTCTACCTGAATTGAAGCCTTTGTGAGACAGTGTTCAGAGGTGTTTCCTTCTAAAAAAAAATATCTTTTGTATCTCGCCGTTGAGTTGTATATCTTACCGGCGAGATGCTAATAATTTGTACTACATCATTTAATTTGAATTTAATTTTGACCTTTAATGCCCTACCTACTTAAGACATCAAATGTCCCATATAAAATGTACGAGGCATACCATGGCTGAAAAAATAGTAAGTCTCAAACCTTTGTACTAATCATATAAAAACCTAAATGCTGACCACAATTTTCCTGGGTGGCATTAGAAATTTGGGGGCTCTAGGAGTTGACCAGTGTGCAATAAGTTGATGCTTTTGATTTGATGAAGTGGTATTCGTGTCTACCTAAATTTAAGCCTTTGTGTGACGGTGTTCGTAGGTATTTCCTTAAAAAAATATTTCTTTCGTATCTTGCCCGTGAGATGTACATCTTACCGGCGAGATGCTAATAACTTGAACAACATCACTTAATTTGGAATTTATTTTGACTTTTAATACCCTACCGACTTATGACATTAACTACCCCATATAAATTGTACGAGACATACAATGGCCGAAAAAATACAAAGTCTCAGACGTCCATACTAATTATCTAAAAACCCTAAGAGCTAACCGTAATTTTTGTAGGTGGCATTGGATGTTTGGGGGCTCTAAGGGCTGACCAGTGTGCATTAAGTGGATGCTTTTGATTTGATGAAGAAATATTCATTTCTACCTGAATTGAAGTTTTTGTGTGGCAGTGTTCGGAGGTGTTTCCTTCTACAAAAATTATCTTTCGTATCTCGCCGGTGAGATGTACATCTTACCGGCGAGATGCTAATAATTTGAACCATATTACTTAATTTGGAATTTACTTTGACTTTTAATGTCCTATCGACTTGTGACATCAATTGTACCATATAAAATGTATGAGACATGCCATAGCCAAAAAAATACCATGTCTTAAACCTCCGTACTAATCATATGAAAACCTAAATGCTGGCCCCTAAATTTCTTGGGTGACATTGGATGTTTGGGGGCTCCAAGGGCTGACCAGTGTGCAATAAGTTGATGCTTTTGATTTGATTAAGAGGTATTCATGTCTACCTAAATTGAAGCCTTTGTGTAACTGTGTTTAGAGGTGTTTGGCTTTAAAATAAAATTTCTTTCGTATCTTACCGTTGAGATGTACATCTTACCGGCGAGATGGTAATAATTAGGACTACATCACTTAATTTGGAATTTATTTTGACTTTTAATGCCCTTCCGACTTGAGACATTAAATGTAACATATAAAATATACGAGAGTTATATAAATGGCCTAAAAAATACCAAGTCCCAAACCTCGGTACTAATCATATATAAACCTAAATTTTGTCCCCAATTTTCCTGGATGCCAATGGATGTTTGGGGCCTTAAAGGGTTGACTAGTATGCAATAAGCTGATGCTTTTGATTTGATGAAGGTGTATTCATATCTAACTGAAGTGAAGCCTTTGTGTGTCTGTGTTCAAAGGTATTTTCTTCTAAAAAAAAATATCTTTCATATCTCACCGGTGAGATGTACAACTTACCGGCGAGATGCTAATAATTTGAACTACATCACTTAATTTGAAATTTCTTTAATTTTTAATGCCATATCAACTTGCGACATCAAATATATCATATCAAATGTACGAGGCATACTATGACTAAAAAAATACCAACTCTTAAACCTCCGTATTAATCATATAAAAACATAAATGCTGACCCCAAATTTCCAAGGTGACATTGGATGTTTGGGGGCTCCAAGGGCTGACAAGTGTGTAATAAGTTCATGTTTTTGGTTTGATGAAAATGTATTCATGTCTACTTGAATTGAATCCTTTGTATGACTGTGTTCAGAGGTGTTTAGCTTCTAAAAATATTTCTTTCGTATATCACCGGTGAGATATACATCTTACCGGCGAGATGCTAATAATTTGGACTACATTGGTTAATTTAGAATTTACTTTGACTTTTATCACCCTACCGACTTATGATATTAAATGTAACATATAAAATATACGAGGCATATATACTATGGCCAAATAAATACCAAGTCTCAAACCTCCGTACTAATCATATAAAAACCTAAATGTTGGCCCAAATTTTCCTACGTGGCACTTGATGTTTGGGTGCTCGAGAGGTTGTCCAGTATGCAATAAGTTGATGCTTTTGATTTGATGAAGAGGTATTCATTTCTACCTGAATTGAAGCTTCTATGTGACAGTGTTCAGAGGTCCTTCCTTCTAAAAAATATATCTTTCGTATCTCGCCGGTAAGATGTATATCATACCGGCGAGATACTAATAATTTGACCTACATCACTTAATTTTGAATTTACTTTTACTTTTAAGTGTCCTACCGTCTTATGACACCAAATGTCCCATAAAAAATGTACTAGGCATCTCATGGCCGAAAAAATACCTAGTTTAAAACTCCCGTACTAATCACATAAAAACCTAAATGTTGGCCCAAATTTTCCTGGGTGACATTGGATGTTTGGGGGCTCCAGTGGCTAACCAGTGCGCAATAAATCGTTGCTTTTAATTTGATGAAGTGGTATTCATATTTACCTAAATTCAAGCTTTTGTGTAATAGTGTTTAGAGGTGTTTGGCTTTAAAAAGAAATATCTTTCGTATCTCGCCGGTGAGATGTATATCTTACTGGCATGATGCTAATAATTTGGATTACAAAACTTAATTTGGAATTTACTTTGACTTTTAATGCCCTACTGACTTGTGACATTAACTGTAGTATATAAAATGTACAAGGCATATATATAATGGCAAAAAAAATACCAAGTCTCAAACCTCCCTACTAATCATATAAAAATTTAAATACTGACCCCAATTTTCCTAGGTGAGATTGGATGTTTGGGGGCTTCAGGGGCTGACCAGAGAGTTGATGCTTTTGGTTTGATGAAGAGCTATTCATGTCTCCCTGAATTGAAGCCTTTGTGTGACTGTTTTCAGAGGTGTTTGGCTTCTAAAAAAAATTTATTTCGAATCTCGCCGGTGATATATAAATCTTACCGGCGAGATGCTAATAATTTAGACTACATCACTTAATTTTTAATTTACTTTGACTTTTAATGCTCTACCGACCTGTGACATGAAATGTAACGTATAAAATATATGAGACATATATACCATGGCCGAATAAATACCAACACCCAATCCTATGTACTAATCATATAAAAACCTAGATGTTGGCCCCAATTTTCTTTGGTGGCATTGGATGTTTGGGGGCTCCAGGGGCTAACCAGTATGCAATAAGCTGATGCTTTTGATTTGATTAAGAGGAATTCAAGTCTACTTGAATTGAAGCCTTTGTATGACAGTGTTCGGAGGTGTTTCCTTAAAAAAAAAAATTTCTATCGTATTTCACCTGTGAGATGTACGTCTTACCGACGAGATGCTAATAATTTGAACTACAACACTTAATTTGGAATTTACTTTGATTTTTAATGCCCTACCGCCTTATGGCATTAAATGCCCTATATAAAATGTACGAGGCATACAATGATTGAAAAAATACAAAGTTTCAAACCTCCGTACTAATCATATAAAAACCTTTGTGTTGACCGCAATTTTCGTAGGTGGCATTGGATGTTTGGGGGCTCCTGGGACTGTCCAGTATGCAATAAGCTGATGCTTTTGATTTGATGAAGAGGTATTCAAGTGTACTTGAATTGAGGCCTTTGTGTGACAGTGTTCGAAGGTGTTTCCTTCAAAAAATAAAATTTCTTTCGTATCTCGTCGGTGAGATGTACATCTTACCAGCGAGATACTAATAATTTGAACTGCATAACTTAATTAGGAATTTACTTTGACTTTTAATGCCCTACCAACTTATGACATTTAGTGTTCCATATAAAATGTACGAGGCAAACCATGGTAGAAAATATACGAAGTCTCAAACTTTTGTACTAATCATATAAAATCCTAAATATTGGACCCAATTTTCCTAGGTGGCATTGGATATTTGGGGCATTCTGGGGCTGACCAGTGTGCAATAAGTTGATGCTTTTGATTTGATGAAGTGGTATTCTTGACTACCTAAATTGAAACCTTTGTATGATAGTGTTTAGAGGTGTTTCTTTCAAAAAATTAATTTCTTTCGTATCTCGCCAGTGAGATGTACATCTTACCGGCAAGATGCTAATAATTTGAATTGCATCACTTAATTTGAAATTTATTTTAACTTTTAATGCCCAATAACTTATGACATAAAATGTCTCATAGAAAATGTAGGAGGCATACAATGGTCAAATATATACAAAGTCTCAAACCTCCATACCTATCATATGAAAACCTAAGGGCTGGCCACAATTTTTCTAGGTGGCATTGAATGTTTGGGGGTCTAAGGGCTGAGCAGTGTGTAATAAGTTGATGCTTTTGATTTGATGAAGAGGTATTCGTGTCTACCTAAATTTAAGCCTTTGTGTGACAGTGTTCGGAGATGTTTCCTTAAAAAATATTTCTTTTGTATCTTGCCGGTGAGATGTACATCTTACCGGCGAGATCTAATAACTTGGATAACATCACTTAATTTGGAATTTACTTTAACTTGTAATACCCTACTGACTTATGACATTAACTATCCTATATAAAATGTATGAGGCATACAAAGACCGAAAAAATACAAAGTCTCAAACCTCCATACTAATCATATGAAATCCTAAATGTTGGCCCTAATTTTCTTGGTTGGCATTGGATGTTTGGCGGCTCCAGGGCTGACCAATGTGTAATAAGTTGAAGCTTTTGATTTGATGAAGAGGTATTCATGTCTTCCTGAATTGAAGCTTTTGTGTGACAGTATTCAGAGATGCTTGTCAACTAAAAAACATTTCTTTCATATCTTGCCAGTGAGATTTACATCTTACCAGCAAGATACTAAAATATATGAGGCATACCATGGCAGAAAATATACGAAGTCTCAAATTTTTGTACTAATCATATAAAATCCTAAATGTTGGACCCAATTTTCTTAGGTGGCATTGGATATTTGGGGTATTCTGGGGCTGTCCAGTGTGCAATAAGTTGAAGTTTTTTATTTGATGAAGAGGTATTCATCTCTACCTAAATTGAGGCTTTTGTGTGACAGTGTTCAGAAGTGTTTCCTTCTAAAAAATATTTCTTTCTTATCTCCCTAGTGAAATGTACATTTTACCGGCGAGATGCTAATAAATTTGAACTATATCACTTAATTAGAAATTTATTTTGACTTTTAATGCCCTACCGACTTATGACATCAAACTTCCCATAGAAAGTGTATGAGGCATACCATGGCCGAAAAAATACAAAGTCTTAAACCTCCGTCCTAATCATATAAAAACCTAAATGTTGGTCTCAATTTTCCATGGTGGCATTGGATGTTTGGGGGTTACTGGGGTTAACCAGTATGTAATAAATTGATGCTTTTGATTTGATGAAGAAGTATTCATGTCTACCTGAATTAAAGCCTTTGTGAGACAGTGTTCAGAGGTGTTTCCTTCTAAAAAAAATATCTTTCATATCTCGCCGGTGCGTTGTATATCTTACTGGCGAGATGCTAATAATTTGTACTACATCATTTAATTTGAAATTTATTTTGACTTTTAATGCCCTACCGACTTAAGACAACAAATGTCCCATATAAAATGTACAAGGCAAACCATGGCTGAAAAAATAGTAAGTCTCAAACCTTTGTACTAATCATATAAAAACTTAAATGCTGACCCCAATTTTCCTTGGTGGCATTAGAAATTGGGGGACTCTAGCGGCTGGCCAGTGTACAATAAGTTGATGCTTTTGATTTGATGAAGAGGTATTCGTGTCTACCCAAATTTAAGCTTTTGTGTGACAGTGTTCGAAAGTGTTTTCTTAAAAAAATATTTCTTTCGTGTCTTGCCGGTGAGATGTATATCTTACCGGCGAGATGCTAATAACTTGACAACATCACTTAATTTGCAATTTATTTTGACTTTTAATACCCTACCGACTTATGACATTAACTATCCCATATAAATTGTACGAGACATACAATGGTCAAAAAAATACAAAGTCTCAAACCTCCATACTAATCATATAAAAACCCTAAGAGCTGGCCGTAATTTTCGTAGGTGGCATTGGATGTTTGGGGGCTCTAGGGGTTGACCAGTATGCAATAAGTGGATGCTTTTGATTTGATGAAGAAATATTCATTTATACCTGAATTAAAGTTTTTGTGTTACAGTGCTTGGAGGTGTTTCCTGCCAAAAAAATTATCTTTCGTATCTCGCCGGTAAAATGTACATCTTACCGGCGAGATGTTAATAATTTGAACCATATTACTTAATTTAGAATTTACTTTGACTTTTAATGCCATACCGACTTGTGACATCAATTGTACCATATAAAATGTATGAGACGTGCCATAGCCGAAAAAATACCAAGTCTCAAACCTCCGTACTAATCATATGAAAACCTAAATGCTGGCCCCAAAATTTTTTGGGTGACATTGGATGTTTGGGGGCTCCAAGGGCTGACCAGTGTGCAATATGTTGATGCTTTTGATTTGATTAAGAGGTATTTATGTCTACCTGAATTGAAGCCTTTGTGTAATTGTGTTTAGAGGTGTTATGCTTTTAAATAAAATTTCTTTCATATCTTGCCGATGAGATGCTAATAATTAGGACTACATCACTTAATTTGGAATTTATTTTGACTTTTAGTGCCCTACCGACTTGTAACATTAAATGTAACATATAAAATATACAAGACTTATTTACCATGGCCGAAAAAATACCAAGTCCCAAACCTCGGTACTAATCATATATAAACCTAAATTTTATCCCCCATTTTCCTAGATGGCCTTCGATGTTTAAGGGCTCCAAGGGTTGACCAGTATGCAATAAGCTGATGCTTTTGATTTGATGAAGATGTATTCATATCTAATTGAATTGAACCCTTTGTGTGTCTGTGTTCAGAGGTATTTCCTTCTAAAAAAAATATCTTTCGTATCTCACCGGTGAGAGGTACATCTTACCGGGGAGATGCTAATAATTTAAACTACATCACTTAATTTAAAATTACTTTAATTTTTAATACCATGCCGACTTGCGACATCAAATGTACCATATAAAATGTACGAGGCATACCATGATTGAAAAAATACCAAGTCTCAAACCTCCATACTAATCATATAAAAACATAAATGCTGACCCCAAATTTTCAAGGTGACATTGGATGTTTTGGGGCTCCAAGGGCTGACAAGTGTGCAATAAGTTGATGCTTTTCATTTGATGAAAATGTATTCATTTCTACCTGAATTGAAGCTTTTGTATGACTGTGTTCAGAGGTGTTTAGCTTATAAAAATATTTCTTTCGTATATCGCCAGTGAGATATACATCTTACTGGCGAGATGCTAATAATTTGGACTACATCAATTAATTTAGAATTTACTTTGACTTTTATTGCTCTACCGACTTCTGACATTAAATGTAATAAATAAAATGTACGAGACATGTATACTATGGCTGAATAAATACAAAGTCTCAAACCAACTTACTAATCATATAAAAACCTAAATGTTGGCCCAAATTTTCCTACGTGGCACTTGATGTTTGGGAGCTCGAGGGGTTGTCCAGTATGCAATAAGTTGATGCTTTTGATTTGATTAAGAAGTATTCATTTTCACCTGAATTGAAGCTTCTGTGTGATAGTGATTAGAGATCCTTCCTTCTAAAAAATATATCTTTCGTATCTAGCCGGTTAGATGTATATCTTACCGGCGAGATACCAATAATTTCACCTACATCACTTAATTTGGAATTTACTTTTACTTTTAAGTGTCCTACTGTCTTATGACATCAAATGTCCCATAAAAAATGTACTAGGCATCTTATGGCCGAAAAAATTCCAAGTTTAAAACCTTCGTACTAATCACATAAAAACCTAAATATTGGCCCAAATTTTTCTGGGTGACATTGGATGTTTGGGGGCTTTAGTGGCTGACTAGTGTGCAATAAATTGATGCATTTGATTTGATGAAGTGGTATTTATGTTTACCTGAATTCAAGCCTTTCTGTGATAGTGTTCGGAGGTGCTTGGTTTAAAAAAAAAAAAATCTTTCGTATCTCGCTGGTGAGATGTATATCTTACCGGCATGATGCTAATAATTTGGATTACAAAACTTAATTTGGAATTTACTTTGATTTTTAATGCCCTACCGACTTGTAACATTAATTGTAGTATATAAAATATACAAGGCATATATATAATGGCCGAAAAAATACCAAGTCTCAAACCTCCCTACTAATCATTTAAAAACTTAAATACTGACCCCCAATTTTCCTAGGCGACATTGGATGTTCGGGGGCTTCGGAGGCTGACCAGAGTGTAATAAGTTGATGCTTTTGATTTGATGAAGAACTATTCATGTCTCCCTGAATTGAAGCCTTTGTATGATTGTTTTCAGAGGTGTTTGGCTTCTAAAAAAAATTTATTTCGTATCTTGCCGGTGATATATAAATCTTACCGACGAGATGTTAATAATTTGGACTACATCACTTAATTTATAATTTACTTTGACTTTTAATGTTCTACCGACATGTGACATCAAATGTAACATATAAAATATACGAGACATATATACCATGGCCGAATAAATACCAAGTCCCAATCCTATGTACTAATCATATAAAAACCTAGATGTTGGCCCCAATTTTCTTGGGTGGCATTGGATGTTTGGGGGCTCTAGGGGCTAACCAGTATGCAATAAGCTGATGCTTTTGATTTGATGAAGAAGTATTCAAGTTTACTTGAATTGAAGCCTTTGTGTGATAGTATTCGGAGGTGTTTCCTTAAAAAAAAAATTTTCTATCGTATCTCACCTGTGAGATGTGCATCTTACCGACGAGATGCTAATAATTTGAACTACAACACTTAATTTGGAATTTACTTGAACTTTTAATGCCCTACCTACTTATAACATTAAATGTCCTATATAAAATGTACGAGGCATACAATGACCGAAAAAATACAAGGTTTCAAACCTACGTACTAATCATATAAAAACCTTAGTGTTGACCATAATTTTCGTAGGCGGCATTGGATGTTTGGGGGCTCTTGGGGGGTGTCCAGTATGCAATAAGCTGATGCTATTGATTTGATGAAGAGGTATTCATGTGTATTTGAATTGAAGCCTTTAGTGACAGTGTTCGAAGTTGTTTCCTTCAAAAAACAAAATTTCTTTCGTATCTCGTCGGTGAGATGTACATCTTACCAGCGAGATACTAATAATTTGAACTAGATAACTTAATTTTGAATTTACTTTGACTTTTAATGCACTACCAACTTATGATATTTAATGTTCCATATAAAATATACGAGGCAAACCATGGCAGAAAATATACGAAGTCTCAAACTTCTGTACTAATCATATAAAATCCTAAATGTTGGACCCAATTTTCCTAGGTGGCATTGGATATTTGGGGCATTCTAGGGCTGACCAGTATGCAATAAGTTGATGCTTTTGATTTGAAGAAGAGGTATTCATGACTACCTAAATTGAAACCTTTGTGTGACAGTGTTTGGAGGTGTTTCTTTCAAAAAATTATTTTCTTTCGTATCTCGCCAGTGAGATGTACATCTTACCAGCAAGATGCTAATAATTTGAATTACATCACTTAATTTGGAATTTAGTTTAACTTTTAATGCCCACTAATTTATGACGTTAAATGTCTCATATTAAATGTAAGAGGCACATAATGGCTGAATATATACAAAGTTTCAAACCTCCATACCTATCATATGAAAACCTAAGGGCTGGCCATAATTTTCCTAGGTGGCATTGAATGTTTGGGGGTCCAAGGCTGAGCAGTGTGCAATAAGTTGATGTTTTAGATTTGATGAAGAGGTATTCATGTTTACCTGAATTTAAGCCTATGTGTGACAGTGTTAGTAGGTGTTTCCTTAAAAAAAATATTTCTTTCGTATCTTGCCGGTGAGATGTACATCCTACCGGTGAGATGATAATAACTTGAACAACTTCACTTAATTTGGAATTTACTTTGACTTTTAATACCCTACCGACTTATGACAATAACTATCCTATAAAAAATGTACGAGGCATACAATGGTCAAAAAAATACAAAGTCTCAAACCTCCATACTAATCATATAAAAACCTTAATGTTGACCCTAATTTTCCTAGGTTGCATTGGATGTTTGGCTGCTCCAGGGGCTGACCAGTGTGTAATAAGTTGATGCTTTTGATTTGATGAAGAGGTATTCATATTTGCCTAAATTGAAGCTTTTGTGTGATAGTGTTCGGAGATGCTTGTCAACTAAAAAAAATTTCTTTCGTATCTCGCCGGTGAGATTTACATCTTACCAGCGAGATACTAATAATTTGAACTACATAACTTAATTTAGAATTTACTTTGACTTTTAAAGCCCTACCGACTTATGACATTTAATGTCCCATGTAAAATGTACGTGGAATACCATGGCTGAAAATATACTAATCATATAAAATCCTAAATGTTGGACCCAACTTTCCTAGGTGGCATTGGAAATTTGGGGCATTCTGGGGCTGACCAGTGTGCAACAAGTTGATGCTTTTGATTTGATGAAGAGGTATTCATCACTACCTGAATTGAAGCTTTTGTGTGACAGTGTTTGGAAGTATTTCCTTCTAAAAAATATTTCTTTCGTATCTCTCCAGTGAAATGTGCATTTTACCGGCGAGATTCTAATAAATTTGAACTACATCACTTTATTAGGAATTTATTTTGACTTTTAAATGTCCTACCGACTTATGACATCAAACTTCCCATAGAAAGTGTACCAGGCATACCATGGCCGGAAAAATACAAAGTCATAAACCTCCGTACTAATCATATAAAAACCTAAATGTTGGCCTCAATTTTCCAAGGTAGCATTGGATGTTTGGGGGTTATAGGGGCTAACCAGTATGTAATAAACTGATGCTTTTGATTTGATGAAAAAGTATTCATGTCGACCTGAATTTAAGCTTTTGTGAGATAGTGTTCAGAGGTGTTTCCTTCTAAAAAAAAAATATTTTGTATCTCGTCGGTGAGTTATATATCTTACCGGCGAGATGCTAGTAATTTGGACTACATCATTTAATTTGAAATTTGTTTTGACCTTTAATGCCCTACCAACTTAAGACATCAAATGTCCCATATAAAATGTATGAGGCATATCATGGCTGAAAAAATAGTAAGTCTCAAACCTTTGTATTAATCATATAAAAACCTAAATGCTGACCCCGATTTTCCTGCGGGTGTTAGAAATTTGGGGGTTCTAGGGGCTGACCAGTGTGCAATAAATTGTTGCTTTTAATTTGATGAAGAGGTATTCGTGTGTACCTGAATTTAAGCCTTTGTGTGATAGTGTTCGGAGGTGTTTCCTTAAAAAAATATTCCTTTCATATCTTGCCGGTGAGATGTATATCTTACCGGCGAGATGCTAATCACTTGAACAACATCACTTAATTTAGAATTTACTTTGACTTTTAATACCCTACCGACTTATGACATTAACTATCCCACATAAATTGTACGAGACATACATAGGCCAAAAAAATACAAAGTCTCAAACCTCCATACTAATCATATAAAAACCTAAGAGCTGGCCGCAATTTTCATAGGTGGCATTGGATGTTTGGGGGCTTTAGGGGCTGACCAGTGTGCAATAAGTGGATGCTTTTGATTTGATGAAGAAATATTCATTTCTACCTGAATTGAAGTTTTTGTGTGACAGTGTTCGAAGCTGTTTCCCTCTAAAAAAATTATCTTTCGTATCTCGCCGATGGATGTGCATCTCACCGGCGAGATGCTAATAATTTGAACCATATTACTAAATTTGGAATTTACTTTGATTTTTAATGCCATACCGACTTGTGACATCAATTGTACCATATAAAATGTATGAGACGTCCCATAGCCAAAAAAATACCAATTCTCAAACCTCCGTACTAATTATAGGAAAACCTAAATGCTGGCCCCCAAATTTCTTGGGTGACATTGGATGTTTGGGGGCTCTAAGGGCTGACCAGTGTGCAATATGTTGATGCTTTTGATTTGATTAAGAGGTATTCATGTCTAGCTGAATTGAAGCCTTTGTGTAACAGTGTTCAGAGGTGTTTGGCTTCTAAATAAAATTTCTTTCGTATCTTGCCGGTGAGATGTACATCTTACTGGCGAGATGGTAATAATTAGGACTACATCACTTAATTTGGAATTTATTTTGACTTTTAATGCCCTACCGACTTGTAACATTAAATGTAACATATAAAATAGATGAGACTTATATACCATGGCCAAAAAAATACCAAGTCCCAACCCTCGGTACTAATCATATATAAACATAAATTTTGTCCCCCATTTTCTTGGATGGCATTGGATGTTTGGGGGCTCCAAGGGTTGACCAGTATGCAATAAGCTGATGCTTTTGATTTGATGAAGATGTATTCATGTCTAATTGAAGTGAAGCCTTTGTGTGTCTGTGTTCAGAGGTATTTCCTTCTAAAAAAAATATCTTTTATATCTCACTGGTAAGATGTACATCTTACCAGTGAGATGCTAATAATTTGAACTACATCACTTAATTTGAAATTAGTTTAATTTTTAATGCCATACCGACTTGCGACATCAAATGTACCATATAAAATGTATGAGGCATACCATGAATGAAAAAATACCAAGTCTCAAACCTCTGTACTAATCATATAAAAACATAAATGATGACCCCAAATTTCCAAGGTGACATTGGATGTTTGGGGGCTCCAAGGGCTGACAAGTGTGAAATAAGTTGATGCTTTTGATTTGTTGAAAATATATTCATGTCTACCGGAATTGAAGCCTTTGTATGACTAAGTTTAGAGGTGTTTAGCTTCTAAAAATATTTCTTTCGTATATCGCCGGTGAGATATACATCTTATCGACGAGATGCTAATAATTTGGACTACATCAGTTAATTTAGAATTTACTTTGAATTTTATTGTCCTACCGACTTATGACATTAAATGTAACATATAAAATGGATGAGGCATATATACTATGGCCGAATAAATACCAAGTCTCAAACCTCCGTACCAATCATATAAAAACCTAAATGTTGGCCAAAATTTTCCTACGTGGCACTTGATGTTTGGGAGCTCGAGGGGTTGTCCAGTATGCAATAAGTTGATGCTTTTGATTTGATGAAGATGTATTCATTTGTACCTGAACTGAAGCTTCTGTGTGACAGTGTTCGGAGGTCCTTCCTTCCAAAAAATATATCTTTCGTATCTCGTCGGTTAGATGTATATCTTACCGGCGAGGTACCAATAATTTCACCTACATCACTTAATTTGGAATTTACTTTTACTTTTAAGTGTCCTACCGTCTTATGATATCAAATGTCCCATAAAAAATGTACTAGGCATCTCATGGTCAAAAAAATTCCAAGTTTAAAACCTCCGTACTAATCACATACAAACCTAAATGTTGGCCCAAATTTTCCTGGGTGACATTGGATGTTTTGGGGCTCCAGTGGCTGACTAGTGTGTAATAAATCGATGCTTTTGATTTAAGGAAGTGGTATTCATGTTTACTTAAATTCAAGCCTATGTGTGATAGTGTTTAGAGGTGTTTGGCTTCAAAAAAAAAAAATCTTTCATATCTCGCTGGTGAGATGTATATCTTACCAGCATGATGCTAATAATTTGGATTACAAAACTTCATTTGCAATTTACTTTAACTTTTATTGCCCTACCGACTTGCGACATTAATTGTAGTATATAAAATGTACGAGGCATATATACAATGGCTGAAAAAATATCAAGTCTCAAACCTCCCTACTAATCATATAAAAACTTAAATACTAACCCCAATTTTCCTAGGTGGCATTGGATGTTTGGGGGCTCCAGGGGCTGACCAGAGTGTAATAAGTTGATGCTTTTGATTTGATGAAGATCTATTCATGTCTCCTTGAATTGAAGCCTTTGTGTGACTGTTTTCACAGGTGTTTGGCTTCTAAAAAAAAATTATTTTGTATCTCGCCGGTGATATATAAATCGTACCGGCGAGATGCTAATAATTTGGATTAAATCACTTAGTTTGTAATTTACTTTGACTTTTAATGCTCTACCGACCTGTGACATCAAATGTAACATATAAAATGTACAAGACATATATACCATGGCCGAATAAATACCAAGTCCCAATTCTACGTACTGGTCATATAAAAACCTAGATGTTGGCCCCAATTTTCTTGGGTGGCATTGGATATTTGGGGGCTCCAGGGGCTAACTAGTGTGCAATAAGCTGATGCTTTTGATTTGATTAAGAGGTATTCAAGTGTACTTGAATTGAAGCCTTTGTGTGACAGTGTTCGGAGGTGTTTCCTTAAAAAAAAAAATTTCTGTCATATCTCACATGTGAGATGTACATCTTACCGACGAGACGTTAATAATTTGAACTACACCACTTAATTTGGAATTTACATTGACTTTTGATGCCCTACCAACTTATGGCATTAAATGTCTTATATAAAATATAAGAGGCATACAATGATCGAAAAACCTTGGTGTTGACAGCAATTTTTGTAGGTGGCCTTGGATGTTTGGGGGCTCCTGGGGCTTTCCAGTATGCAATAAGTTGATGCTTTTGATTTGATGAAGAGGTATTCATGTGTACCTAAATTGAAGCCTTTGAGTGACAGTGTTCGAAGGTATTTCCTTCAAAAAACAAAATTTCTTTCGTATCTCATCGGTGAGATGTACTTGTTACCAGCGAGATACTAATAATTTGAACTGCATAACTTAATTAGGAATTTACTTTGACTTTTAATTCCCCACCGACTTATGACATTTAATGTACCACATAAAATGTACGAGGTATACCACGGCAGAAAATATACGAAGTCTCAAACTTCTGTACTAATCATATAAAATCCTAAATGTTGGACCCAATTTTCGTAGGTGGCATTGGATATTTGGGGCATTCTGGGGCTGACCAGTGTGCAATAAGTTGATGCTTTTGATTTGATAAAGAGGTATTCATGACTACCGAAATTGAAACCTTTGTGTGACAGTGTTTGGAGGTGTTTCCTTCAAAAAATTAATTTCTTTCGTATCTCGCCAGTGATGCTAATAATTTGAATTACATCACTTAATTTGAAATTAATTTTGACTTTTAATGCCCACTAACTTATGATGTTTAATGTCTCATATAAAATGTAAGAGGCATACAATGGCCGAATATATACAAAGTCTCAAACCTCCATACCTATCATATGAAAATCTAAGGGCTGACCCCAATTTTCCTAGGTGGCATTGAACGTTTAGGGGTCCAAGGGCTGAGCAGTGTGCAATAAGTTGATTCTTTTGATTTGATGAAGAGGTATTCGTGTCTACCTAAATTTAAGCCTTTGTGTGACAGTGTTCGGAGGTGTTTCCTTAAAAAAATATTTCTTTCGTATTTTACCGGTGAGATGTACATATTACCGGCGAGATGCTAATAACTTGAACAACATCACTTAATTTGGAATTTACTTTGACTTTTAATACCCTACCGACTTATGACATTAACTATCATATATAAATTGTACGAGGCATACAATGGTCGAAAAAATACAAAGTCTCAAACCTCCAAACTAATCATATAAAAACCTTAATGTTGGCCCCAATTTTCCTGGGTGGCATTGGATGTTTGGGGGCTCCAGGGGCTGACTAGTGTGTAATAAGTTGATGCTATTAATTTGATGAAGAGATATTCATGTCTCCCTGAACTGAAGCTTTTGTCTAACAGTGTTCGGAGATGCTTGTCAACTAAAAAAAATTTCTTTCGTATCTCGCCGGTGAGATTTACATCTTACAATCGAGATACTAATAATTTGAACTACATAACTTAATTTGGAATTTACTTTGACTTTTAAAGCCTTCTCAACTTATGACATTTAATGTTCCATATAAAATGTACGAGGCATACCATGGCAGAAAATATACTAAGTCTCTAACTTCTGTACTAATCATATAAAATCCGAAATGTTGGACCCAATTTTCCTAGGTGGCATTGGATATTTGGGGCATTCTGAGGCTGACCAGTATGCAATAAGTTGATGCTCTTGATTTGATGAAGATGTATTCATCACTATCTAAATTAAAGCTTTTGTGTGACAGTGTTCGAATGTGTTTCCTTCTAAAAAATATTTCTTTCTTATCTCTCCATTGAAATGTACATTTTACCGGCGAGATGCTAATAATTTGAACTACATCACTTAATTAGGAATTTACTTTGACCTTTAATGCCCTACCGACTCATGAAATCAAAATTCTCATAGAAAGTGTACAAGCCATACCATGGCAAAAAAAAATACAAAGTCTTAAACCTCCGTACTAATCATATCATAACCTAAATGTTGGCCTCAATTTTCCAAGGTGGCATTGGATGTTTGGGGGCTACAGGGGCAAACCAGTATGTAATAAACTGATGCTTTTGATTTGATGAAGAAGTATTCATGTCTACCTGAACTGAAGCCTTTGTGAGACAGTGTTCAGAGGTGTTTCCTTCTAAAAAAATTATCTTTCGTATCTCGCCGGTGAGTTGTATATCTTACCGGCGAGATGCTAATAATTTATACTACATCATTTAATTTGAAATTAATTTTGACCTTTAATGCCCTACCGACTGAAGACATCAAGTGTCCTATATAAAATGTACGAGGCATACCATGGTTGAAAAAATAGTAAGTCTCAAACCTTTGTACTAATCATATAAAAACCTAAATGCTGACCCTAATTTTTTTGGGTGGCATTAGAAATTTGGGGGCTCTAGGGGCTGAGTAGTGTGCAATAAGTTGATGCTTTTGATTTGATGAAGAGGTATTCGTGTCTACCTGAATTTAAGCCTTTGTGTGACAGTGTTCGGAGGTGTTTCCTTAAAAAAATATTTCTTTCGTATATTGTTGGTGAGATGTACATCTTACCGGCGAGATGCTAATAACTTGAACAACATCACTTAATTTGGAATTTACTTTGACTTTAAATACCCTATTGACTTATGAAATTAACTATCCCATATAAAATGTTCGAGGCATACAATGGCCAAAAAAATACAAAGTCTCAAACCTCCATACTAATCATATAAAAACTTAAAGGTTGGCCCCAATTTTTTTGGGTGGCATTGTATATTTGGGGGCTCCAGGGGCTAACCAGTGTGTAATAAGTTGATGTTTTTGATCTGATGAAGAGGTATTCATGACTACCTAAATTGAAACCTTTGTGTGACAGTGTTTGGAGGTGTTTCCTTCAAAAAATTAATTTCTTTCGTATGTCGCCATTGAGATGTACATCTTACCGGCAAGATGCTAATAATTTGAATTACATAACTTAATTTGGAATTTATTTTAACTTTTAATGCCCACTAACTTATGACGTTAAATGTCTCATATAAAATATAAGAGACATACAATGGCCGAATATATACAACGTCTCAAACCTCCGTACTTATCATATGAAAACCTAAGGGCTGGCCATAATTTTCCTAGGTGGCATTGAATGTTTGGGGGTCCAAGGGCTGAGTAGTGTGCAATAAGTTGATGCTTTTGATTTGATGAAGAGGTATTCGTGTCTACCTGAATTTAAGCCCTTTTGTGACAGTGTTCGGAGGTGTTTTCTTAAAAAAATATTTCTTTCGTATCTTGCCGGTGAGATGTACATCTTACCGGTGAGATGCTAATAAATTGAACATTATCACTTAATTTGGAATTTACTTTGACTTTTAATACCCTACCGACTTATGACATTAACTATCCCATATAAAATGTTCGAGGCATACAATGGCCAAAAAAATACAAAGTCTCAAACCTCCATTCTAATCATATAAAAACCTAAATGTTGGCCACAAATTTTCAGGGTGGCATTGTATGTTTGGGGGCTCCAGGGGCTGACCAGTGTGTAATAAGTTGATACTTTTGATTTGATGAATAGTTATTTATGTCTGCCTGAATTGAAGCTTTTGTGTGACAGTGTTCGGAGATGCTTGTCAACTAAAAAAAATTTCTTTCGTATCTCGCCGATGAGATTTACATCTTACCAGCGAGATACTAATAATTTGAACCACATAACTTAATTTGGAATTTAGTTTAACTTTTAATGCCCTACCGAATAATGACATTTAATGTCCCATATAAAATGTACGAGGTATATCATGACAGAAAAAATACGAAGTCTCAAACTTCTGTACTAATCATATAAAATACTAAATGTTGGACCCAATTTTCTTAGGTGGCATTGGATATTTGGGGCAATCTGGGGCTGACCAATGTGTAATAAGTTGATGCTCTTGATTTGATGAAGAGGTATTCATCACTACCTGAATTGAAGCTTTTGCGTGACAGTGTTCGGAGGTGTTTCCTTCGAAAAAGTATTTCTTTCGTATCTCCCCAGTGAAATGTACATTTTACCGACGAGATGCTAATAATTTAAAATGTATCACTTAATTAGGAATTTATTTTGACTTTTAGTGCCCAACCGACTTGTGACATCAAACTTCCCATAGAAAGTGTACAAGGCAAACCATGGCCGAAAAAATATAAAGTCTTAAACCTTTGTACTAATCATATAAAAACCTAAATGTTGGCCTCAATTTTTCAAGGTGGCATTGGATGTTTGGGGGCTACAGGAGCTAACCAGTATGTAATAAATTGATGCTTTTGATTTGATGAAGAAGTATTCATGTCTACCTATATTGAAGCCTTTGTGAGACAGTGTTCAGAGGTGTTTCCTTCTAAAAAAAATATCTTTCGTATCTCGCTGTTGAGTTGTATATCTTACCGGCGAGATGCTAATAATTTGTACTACATCATTTAATTTGAAATTAATTTTGACCTTTAATGCTCTACCTACTTAAGACATCAAATGTCCCATATAAAATGTACGAGGCATACCATGACTGAAAAAATAGTAAGTCTCAAACCTTTGTACTAATCATATAAAAACCTAAATGCTGACCCCAATTTTCCTGGGTGGCAGTAGAAATTTGGGGGCTCTAGGAGCTGACCACTGTGCAATAAGTTGATGCTTTTGATTTGATGAAGTGGTATTCGTGTCTACCTGAATTTAAGCCTTTGTGTGATGGTGTTCGGAGGTATTTCCTTAAAAAAATATTTCTTTCGTATCTTGCCCGTGAGATGTACATCTTACCGGCGAGATGCTAATAACTTGAACAACATCACTTAATTTGGAATTTATTTTGACTTTTAATACCCTACTGACTTATGACATTAACTACCCCATATAAATTATACGAGACATACATTGGCCTAAAAAAATATAAAGTCTTAGACGTCCATACTAATTATATAAAAACCCTAAGAGCTGGCCGTAATTTTCGTAGGTGGCATTGGATGTTTGGGGGCTCTAGGGGCTGACCAGTGTGCATTAAGTGGATGCTTGATTTGATGAAGAAATATTCATTTCTACCTGAATTGAAGTTTTTGTGTGACAGTGTTCGGAGGTGTTTCCTTCTACAAAAATTATCTTTAGTATCTCGCCGGTGAGATGTACATCTTATCGGCGAGATGCTAATAATTTGAACCATATTACTTAATTTGGAATTTACTTTGACTTTTAATGTCCTATCGACTTGTGACATCAATTGTACCATATAAAATGTATGAGACATGCCATAGCCAAAAAATACCATGTCTTAAACCTCCGTACTAATCATATGAAACCTAAATGCTGGCCCCTAAATTTCCTGGATGACATTGGATGTTTGGGGGCTCCAAGGGCTGACCAGTGTGCAATAAGTTGATGCTTCTAATTTGATTAAGAGGTATTCATGTCTACCTAAATTGAAGCCTTTGTGTAACTGTGTTTGGAGGTGTTTGGCTTCTAAATAAAATTTCTTTCGTATCTTGCCATTGAGATGTACATCTTACCGGCGAGATGGTAATAATTAGGACTACATCACTTAATTTGAAATTTATTTTGACTTTTAATGTCCTTCCGACTTGAGACATTAAATGTAACATATAAAATATATGAGACTTATATACCATGGCCAAAAAAATACCAAGTCCCAAACCTCGGTACTAATCATATATAAACCTAAATTTTGTCCCTAATTTTCCTGGATGGCATTGGATGTTTGGGGGCTTAAAGGGTTGACTAGTATGCAATAAGCTGATGCTTTTGATTTGATGAAGATGTATTCATATCTAACTGAAGTAAAGCCTTTGTGTGTCTGTGTTCAGAGGTATTTCCTTCTAAAAAAAATATCTTTCATATCTCACCGGTGAGATGTACATCTTACCGGCGAGATGCTAATAATTTGAACTACATCACTTAATTTAAAATTTCTTTACTTTTTAATGCCATACCGACTTGCGACATCAAATATATCATATAAAATGTACGAGGCATACTATGACTAAAAAAATACCAACTCTTAAACCTCCGTATTAATCATATAAAAACATAAATGTTGACCCCAAATTTCCAAGGTGACATTGGATGTTTGGGGGCTCCAAGGGCTGACAAGTGTGCAATAAGTTCATGTTTTTGATTTCATGAAAATGTATTCATGTCTACCTGAATTGAATCCTTTGTATGACTGTGTTCAGAGGTGTTTAGCTTCTAAAAATATTTCTTTCGTATATCGCCGGTGAGATATACATCTTACTGGCGAGATGCTAATAATTTAGACTACATTAGTTAATTTAGAATTTACTTTGACTTTTATCACCCTACCGACTTATGATATTAAATGTAACATATAAAATGTACGAGGCATATATACTATGGCCGAATAAATACCAAGTCTCAAACCTCCGTACTAATCATATAAAAACCTAAATGTTGGCCCAAATTTTACTACGTGGCACTTGATGTTTGGGTGCTCGAGGGGTTGTCCAGAATGCAATAAGTTGATGCTTTTGATTTGATGAAGAGGTATTCATTTCTTCCTGAATTGAAGCTTCTATGTGACAGTGTTCGGAGGTCCTTCCTTCTAAAAAATATATCTTTCGTATCTTGCCGGTTAGATGTATATCATACCGGCAAGATACTAATAATTTGACCTACATCACTTAATTTTGAATTTACTTTTACTTTTAAGTGTCCTACCGTCTTATGACATCAAATGTCCCATAAAAAATGTACTCCGCATCTCATGGCCGAAAAAATGCCTAGTTTAAAACCCCCATACTAATCACATAAAAACCTAAATGTTGGCCCAAATTTTTCTGGGTGACATTGGATGTTTGGGGGCTCCAGTGGCTAACCAGTGTACAATAAATCGATGCTTTTGATTTGATGAAGTGGTATTCATGTTTACCTGAATTCAAGCCTTTGTGTAATAGTGTTTAGAGGTGTTTGGCTTAAAAAAGAAATATCTTTCGTATCTCACCGGTGAGATGTATATCTTACTGACATGATGCTAATAATTTGGATTGCAAAACTTAATTTGGAATTTACTTTGACTTTTAATGCCCTACCGACTTGTGACATTAACTATAGTATATAAAATGTACGAGGCATATATACAATGGCAAAAAAAATACCAAGTCTCAAACCTCCCTACTAATCATATAAAAACTTAAATACTGACCCCAATTTTCCTAGGTGAGATTGGATGTTTAGGGGCTTCAGGGGCTGACCAGAGTGTAATAAGTTGATGCTTTTGGTTTGATGAAGAGCTATCCATGTCTCCCTGAATTGAAGCCTTTGTGTGACTGTTCTCAAAAAAATTTATTTTGAATCTCGCCGGTGATATATAAATCTTACCGACGAGATGCTAATAATTTGGACTACATCACTTAAATTTTTATTTACTTTGACTTTTAATGCTCTACCGACCTGTGAC
This sequence comes from Telopea speciosissima, assembly GCF_018873765.1. Taxonomy (NCBI): domain Eukaryota; kingdom Viridiplantae; phylum Streptophyta; class Magnoliopsida; order Proteales; family Proteaceae; genus Telopea; species Telopea speciosissima. The sequence continues at coordinate 22,271 of NW_025317614.1, forward strand.
ATCAAATGTAACGTATAAAATATACAAGACATATATACCATGGCCGAATAAATACCAAGTTCCAATCCTATGTACTAATCATATAAAAACCTAGATGTTGGCCCCAATTTTCTTTGGTGGCATTGGATGTTTGCGGGCTACTGGGGCTAACCAGTATGCAATAAGCTGATGCTTTTGATTTGATTAAGAGGAATTCAAGTCTACTTGAATAGAAGCCTTTGTATGACAGTGTTCGGAGGTGTTTCCTCAAAAAAAAAAATTTCTATCGTATTTCACCTGTCAGATTTACGTCTTATCGACGAGATGCTAATAATTTGAACTACAACACTTAATTTGGATTTTATTTTGATTTTTAATGCCCTACCGCCTTATGGCATTAAATGCCCTATATAAAATGTACGAGACATACAATGACCGAAAAAATACAAAGTTTCAAACCTCCGTACTAATCATATAAAAACCTTAGTGTTGACAGCAATTTTCGTAGGTGGCATTGGATGGTTGGGGGCTCCTGGGACTGTCCAGTATGCAATAAGCTGATGCTTTTGATTTGATGAAGAGGTATTCAAGTGTGCCTGAATTGAAGCCTTTGAGTGACAGTGTTCGAAGGTGTTTCCTTCAAAAAACAAAATTTCTTTCGTATCTCGTCGGTGAGATGTACATCTTACCAGCGAGATACTAATAATTTGAACTGCATAACTTAATTTGGAATTTACTTTAACTTTTAATGCCTTATCGACTTATGACATTTAGTGTTTCATATAAAATGTACGAGGCAAACCATGATAGAAAATATACGAAGTCTCAAACTTCCGTACTAATCATATAAAATCCTAAATATTAGACCCAATTTTCCTAGGTGGCATTGGATATTTGAGGCATTCTGGGGCTGACCAGTGTGCAATAAGTTGATGCTTTTGATTTGATGAAGAGGTATTCTTGACTACCCAAATTGAAACCTTTGTATGATAGTGTTTAGAGGTGTTTCCTTCAAAAAATTAATTTCTTTCGTATCTCGCCAGGGAGATGTACATCTTACCGGCCATATGCTAATAATTTGAATTACATCACTTAATTTGAAATTTATTTTAACTTTTAATGCCCAATAACTTATGACATAAAATGTCTCATAGAAAATGTAAGAGGCATACAATGGCCGAATATATACAAAGTCTCAAACCTCCATACCTATCATATGAAAACCTAAGGGCTGGCCACAATTTTCCTAGGTGGCATTGAATGTTTGGGGGTCCAAGGGTTGAGCAGTGTGTAATAAGTTGATGCTTTTGATTTGATGAAGAGGTATTCGTGTCTACCTAAATTTAAGCCTTTGTGTGACAGTGTTCGTAGGTTTTTCCTTAAAAAATATTTCGTTCGTATCTTGCCGGTGAGATGTACATCTTACCGGCGAGATCTAATAACTTGAATAACATCACTTAATTTGGAATTTACTTTGACTTGTAATACCCTACTGACTTATGACATTAACTATCCTATGTAAAATGTACGAGGCATACAAAGACCGAAAAAATACAAAGTCTCAAACCTCCATACTAATCATATAAAATCCTAAATGTTGGCCCCAATTTTCCTGGTTGGCATTGGATGTTTGGCGGCTCCAGGGGCTGACCAGTGTGTAATAAGTTGAAGCTTTTGATTTGATGAAGAGGTATTCATGTCTTCCTGAATTGAAGCTTTTGTGTGACAGTGTTCAGAGATGCTTGTCAACTAAAAAACATTTCTTTCGTATCTCGCTAGTGAGATTTACATCTTACCAGCGAGATACTAATAATTTGAATTACATAACTTAATTTGGAATTTACTTTGACTTTTAAAGCCCTACCGACTTTTGACATTAATGTCCTATATAAAATATATGAGGCATACCATGACAGAAAATATACGAAGTCTCAAACTTCTGTACTAATCATATAAAATCTTAAATGTTGGACCCAATTTTCTTAGGTGGCATTGGATATTTGGGGTATTTTGGGGCTGACCAGTGTGCAATAAGTTGAAGTTTTTGATTTGATGAAGAGGTATTCATCACTGCCTGAATTGAAGCTTTTGTGTGACAGTGTTCAAAAGTATTTCCTTCTAAAAAATATTTCTTTCTTATCTCCCTAGTGAAATGTACATTTTACCGGCGAGATGCTAATAAATTTGAACTACATCACTTAATTAGGGATTTATTTTGACTTTTAATGTCCTACCGACTTATGACATCAAACTTCCCATAGAAAGTGTATGAGGCATACCATGGCCGAAAAAATACAAAGTCTTAAATCTCCGTACTAATCATATAAAAACCTAAATGTTGGTCTCAATTTTCCAAGGTGGCATTGGATGTTTGGGGGTTACTGGGGCTAACCACTATGTAATAAATTGATGCTTTTGATTTGATGAAGAAGTATTCATGTCTAATTGAATTGAAGCCTTTGTGAGACAGTGTGCAGAGGTGTTTCCTTCTAAAAAAAATATCTTTCGTATCTCGCCGGTGAGTTGTATATCTTACTGGCGAGATGCTAATAATTTGTACTACATCATTTAATTTGAAATTTATTTTGACTTTTAATGCCCTACCGACTTAAGACAACAAATGTCCCATATAAAATGTACAAGGCATACCGTGGCTGAAAAAATAGTAAGTCTCAAACTTTTGTACTAATCATATAAAAACTTAAATGCTGACCCCAATTTTCCTTGGTGGCATTAGAAATTGGGGGACTCTAGGGGTTGACCAGTGTACAATAAGTTGATGCTTTTGATTTGATGAAGAGGTATTCGTGTCTTCCCGAATTTAAGCTTTTGTGTGACAGTGTTCGGAAGTGTTTTCTTAAAAAAATATTTCTTTCGTATCTTGCCGGTGAGATGTATATCTTACCGGCGAGATGCTAATAACTTGACAACATCACTTAATTTGCAATTTATTTTGACTTTTAATACCCTACCGACTTATGACATTAACTATCCCATATAAATTATATGAGACATACAATGGTCAAAAAAATACAAAGTCTCAAACCTCCATACTAATCAAATAAAAATCCTAAGAGCTGGCCGTAATTTTTGTAGGTGGCATTGGATGTTTGGGGGCTCTAGGGGTTGACCAGTATGCAATAAGTGGATGCTTTTGATTTGATGAAGAAATATTCATTTCTACCTGAATTAAAGTTTTTGTGTTACAGTGCTTGGAGGTGTTTCTTGCCAAAAAAATTATCTTTCGTATCTCACCGGTAAAATGTACATCTTACCGGCGAGATGCTAATAATTTGAACCATATTACTTAATTTGGAATTTACTTTGACTTTTAATGCCATACCGACTTGTGACATCAATTGTACCATATAAAATGTATGAGACGTGCCATAGCCGAAAAAATACCAAGTCTCAAACCTCTGTACTAATCATATGAAAACCTAAATGTTGGCCCCAAAATTTTCTGGGTGACATTGGATGTTTGGGGGCTCCAAGGGCTGACCAGTGTGCAATATGTTGATGCTTTTGATTTGATTAAGAGGTATTTATGTCTACCTGAATTGAAGCCTTTGTGTAATTGTGTTTAGAGGTGTTTGACTTTTGAATAAAATTTCTCTCGTATCTTGCCGATGAGATGTACATCTTACCGGCGAGATGCTAATAATTAGGACTACATCACTTAATTTAGAATTTATTTTGACTTTTAGTGCCCTACCGACTTGTAACATTAAATGTAACATATAAAATATACAAGACTTATTTACCATGGCCGAAAAAATACCTAGTCCCAAACCTCAGTACTAATCATATATAAACATAAATTTTATCCCCCATTTTCCTAGATGGCATTGGATGTTTAAGGGCTCCAAGGGTTGACCAGTATGCAATAAGCTGATGCTTTTGATTTGATTTGATGTATTCATGTCTAATTGAAGTGAAGCCTTTGTGTGTCTGTGTTTAGAGGTATTTCCTTCTAAAAAAAATATCTTTCATATCTCACCGGTGAGAGGTACATCTTACCAGCGAGATGCTAATAATTTAAACTAAATCACTTAATTTAAAATTACTTTAATTTTTAATACCATGCCGACTTGCGACATCAAATGTACCATATAAAATATACGAGGCATACTATGACTGAAAAAATACCAAGTCTCAAACCTCCATACTAATCATATAAAAACATAAATGCTGACCCCAAATTTCCAAAGTGACATTGGATGTTTGGGGGCTCCAAGGGCTGACAATAATTTCCAAGGGCTGATATACATCTTACCGGCGAGATGCTAATAATTTGGACTACATCAATTAATTTAGAATTTACTTTGACTTTTATTGCCCTACCGACTTTTGACAATAAATGTAACATATAAAAGTTACGAGACATGTATACTATGGCCGAATAAATACCAAGTCTCAAACCAACTTACTAATCATATAAAAACCTAAATGTTGGCCCAAATTTTCCTACGTGGCACTTGATGTTTGGGCGCTCGAGGGGTTGTCCAGTATGCAATAAGTTGATGCTTTTGATTTGATGAAGAAGTATTCATTTCCACCTGAATTGAAGCTTCTGCGTGACAGTGATCAGAGATCCTTCCTTCTAAAAAATATATCTTTCGTATCTCGCCGGTTAGATGTATATCTTACAGGCGAGATACTAATAATTTGACCTACATCACTTAATTTGGAATTTACTTTTACTTTTAAGTGTCCTACAGTCTTATGACATCAAATGTCCCATAAAAAATGAACTAGGCATCTCATGGCCGAAAAAATTCCAAGTTTAAAACCTCCGTACTAATCACATACAAACCTAAATGTTGGCCCAAATTTTTCTGGGTGACATTGGATGTTTGGGGGCTTCAGTGGCTGACTAGTGTGAAATAAATCGATGCTTTTGATTTGATGAAGTGGTATTTATGTTTACCTGAATTCAAGCCTTTGTGTGATAGTGTTCAGAGGTGTTTGGTTTAAAAAAAAAAAAATCTTTCGTATCTCGCCGGTGAGATGTATATCTTACTGGCATGATGCTAATAATTTGGATTACAAAACTTAATTTGGAATTTACTTTGATTTTTATTGCCCTACCGACTTGTAACATTAATTGTAATATATAAAATATACAAGGCATATATACAATGGCCGAAAAAAATACCAAGTCTCAAACCTCCCTAGTAATCATTTAAAAACTTAAATACTGACCCCAATTTTCCTAGGCGACATTGGATGTTTGGGGGCTTCGAAGGCTGACCAGAGTGTAATAAGTTGATGCTTTTGATTTGATGAAGAACTATTCATGTCTCCCTGAATTGAAGCCTTTGTGTGATTGTTTTCAGAGGTGTTTGGCTTCTAAAAAAAATTTATTTCGTATCTTGCCGGTGATATATAAATCTTACCGGCGAGATGCTAATAATTTGGACTACATCACTTATTTTATAATTTACTTTGACTTTTAATGTTCTACCAACATGTGACATCAAATGTAACATATAAAATATACGAGACATATACCATGGCCGAATAAATACCAAGTCCCAATCCTACGTACTAATCATATAAAAACCTAGATGTTGGCCCCAATTTTCTAGGGTGACATTGGATGTTTGGGGGCTCTAGGGGCTAACCAGTATGCAATAAGCTGATGCTTTTGATTTGATTAAGAAGTATTCAAGTCTACTTGAATTGAAGCCTTTGTGTGATTGTATTTGGAGGTGTTTTCTTAAAAAAAAAAAAAATTTCTTTCGTATCTCACCTGTGAGATGTACATCTTACCGACGAGATGCTAATAATTTGAACTACAACACTTAATTTGGAATTTACTTGGACTTTTAATGCCCTACCTACTTATAACATTAAATGTCCTATATAAAATGTACGAGGCATACAATGACCGAAAAAATACAAAGTTTCAAACCTCCGTACTAATCATATAAAAACCTTAGTGTTGACCGCAATTTTCGTATGTGGCATTGGATGTTTGGGGACTCTTGGGGCTGTCCAGTATGAAATAAGCTGATGCTATTGATTTGATAAAGAGGTATTCATGTGTATTTGAATTGAAGCCTTTAGTGACTGTGTTCGAAGGTGTTTCCTTCAAAAAACAAAATTTCTTTCGTATCTCGTCGGTGAGATGTACATCTTACCAACGAGATACTAATAATTTGAACTAGATAACTTAATTTGGAATTTACTTCGCCTTTTAATGCCCTATCGACTTATGACATTTAATGTTCCATATAAAATGTACGAGGCAAACCATGGCAGAAAATATACGAAGTCTCAAACTTCTGTACTAATCATATAAAATCCTAAATGTTGGACCCAATTTTCCTAGGTGGCATTGGATATTTGGGGCATTCTGGGGCTGACCAGTATGCAATAAGTTGATGCTTTTGATTTGAAGAAGAGGTATTCATGACTACCTAAATTGAAACCTTTGTGTGACAGTGTTTGGAGGTGTTTCCTTCAAAAAATTATTTTCTTTCGTATCTCGCCAGTGAGATGTACATCTTGCCAGCAAAATGCTAATAATTTGAATTACATCACTTAATTTGAAATTTATTTTGACTTTTAATGCCCACTAATTTATGATGTTAAATGTCTCATATAAAATGTAAGAGGCACACAATGGCTGAATATATGCAAAGTCTCAAACCTCCATACCTATCATATGAAAACCTAAGGGCTGGCCACAATTTTCCTAGGTGGCATTGAATGTTTGGGGGTCCAAGACTGAGCAGTGTGCAATAAGTTGATGTTTTAGATTTGATGAAGAGGTATTCATGTTTACCTGAATTTAAGCCTATGTGTGACAGTGTTAGGAGGTGTTTCCTTAAAAAAAATATTTCTTTCGTATCTTGCCGGTGAGATGTACATCTTACCGGCGAGATGCTAATAACTTGAACAACTTCACTTAATTTGGAATTTACTTTGACTTTTAATACCCTACCGACTTATGATAATAACTATCCTATATAAAATGTAAGAGGCATACAATGGTAAAAAAAATAGAAAGTCTCAAACCTCCATACTAATCATATAAAAACCTTAATGTTGGCCCAAATTTTCCTGGGTTGTATTGGATGTTTGGCTGTTCCAGGGGCTGACCAGTGTGTAATAAGTTGATGCTTTTGATTTGATGAAGAGGTATTCATATTTGCCTGAATTGAAGCTTTTATGTGACAGTGTTCGGAGATGCTTGTCAACTAAAAAAAAATTTCGTTTGTATCTCGCCGGTGAGATTTACATCTTACTAGCGAGATACTAATAATTTGAACTACATAACTTAATTTGGAATTTACTTTGACTTTTAAAGCCCGACCGACTTATGACATTTAATGTCCCATGTAAAATGTACGAGGCATACCATGGCCGAAAATATACTAATCATATAAAATCCTAAATGTTGGACCCAACTTTCCTAGTTTGCATTGGAAATTTGGGGCATTCTGGGGCTGACCAGTGTGCAATAAGTTGATGCTTTTGATTTGATGAAGAGGTATTCATCACTACCCGAATTGAAGCTTTTGTGTGACAGTGTTTGAAAGTATTTCCTTCTACAAAATATTTCTTTCGTATCTCTCTAGTGAAATGTACATTTTACCGGCGAGATGCTAATAAATTTGAACTACATCACTTTATTAGGAATTTATTTTGACTTTTAATGTCCTACCGACTTATGACATCAAACTTCCCATAGAAAGTGTACCAGGCATACCATGGCCGGAAAAATACAAAGTCATAAACCTCCGTACTAATCATATAAAAACCTAAATATTGGCCTCAATTTTCCAAGGTAGCATTGGATGTTTGGGGGTTACAGGGGCTAACCAGTATGTAATAAACTAATGTTTTTGATTTGATGAAGAAGTATTCATGTCTACAGAAATTGAAGCCTTTGTGAGACAGTGTTCAGAGGTGTTTCCTTCTAAAAAAAAAATATTTCGTATCTCGCCGGTGAGTTGTATATCTTACTGGCGAGATGCTAGTAATTTGTACTACATCATTTAATTTGAAATTTATTTTGACCTTTAATGCCCTACCAACTTAAGACATCAATTGTCCCATATAAAATGTACGAGGCATATCATGGCTAAAAAAATAGTAAGTCACAAACCTTTGTATTAATCGTATTAATCGTATAATCAAACCACCCCCCCCCCCCCCCCCCCCCCCCCCCCCCCCCCCCCCCCATAAATTGTAGAGACATACATAGGCCAAAAATACAAAGTCTCAAACCTCCATACTAATCATATAAAACCTAAGAGCTGGCCAATTTTCATAGGTGGCATTGGATGTTTGGGGCTTTAGGGGCTGACCAGTGTGCAATAAGTGGATGCTTTTAATTTGATGAAGAAATATTCATTTCTACCTGAATTGAAGTTTTTGTGTTGTTGCTTTCCTCTATTATTTTTTTTCGTATCTCGGTGAAATGTACATCTCATCGGAGATGCTAATAGTTTGAACCATATTACTAAATTTGGAATTTACTTTGATTTTTAATGCCATACCGCTTGTGACATCAATTGTACCATATAAAAATTTCATAGCCAAAAATACCAATTCTCAAACCTCGTACTAATTATAGGAAAACCTTGGCCCCAAATTTCTTGGGTGACATTGGATGTTTGGGGCTCTAAGGGTGAGCAATATGTTGATGCTTTGATTTGATTAAGAGGTATTCATGTCTAGCTGAATTGAAGCCTTTGTGTAGGTGAGAGTGTTTGGCTTCTAAATAAAATATCTTCGGTGAGATGTACACGGAGATGGTAATAATTAGGACTACATCACTTAATTTGGAATTTATTTTGACTTTTAATGCCCTACCGACTTGTAACATTAAATGTAAATATAAAATATACGATACTTATATATCATGGCCGAAAAAATACCAAGTCCCAAACCTCGGTACTAATCATATATAAACATAAATTTTGTCCCCCATTTTTTTGGATGGCATTGGATGTTTGGGGGCTCCAAGGGTTGACCAGTATGCAATAAGCTGATGCTTTTGATTTGATGAAGATGTATTCATGTCTAACTGAAGTGAAGCCTTTGTGTGTCTGTGTTCAGAGGTATTTCCTTCTAAAAAAAATATCTTTTATATCTCACTGGTGAGATGTACATCTTACCGACGAGATGCTAATAATTTGAACTACATCACTTAATTTGAAATTAGTTTAATTTTTAATGCCATACCGACTTGTGACATCAAATGTACCATATAAAATATATGAGACATACCATGACTGAAAAAATACCAAGTCTCAAACCTCCGTACTAATCATATAAAAACATAGATACTTACCCCAAATTTCCAAGGTGACATTGGATGTTTGGGGGCTCCAAGGGCTGACAAGTGTGCAATAAGTTGATGCTTTTGATTTGATGAAAATATATTCACGTCTACCAGAATTGAAGCCTTTGTATGACTATGTTCAGAGGTATTTACCTTCTAAAAACCTTTCTTTCGTATATCGCCAGTGAGATATACATCTTATCGGCGAGATGCTAATAATTTGGACTACATCAGTTAATTTAGAATTTACTTTGAATTTTATTGCCCTACCGACTTATGACATTAAATGTAACATATAAAATGTATGAGGCATATATACCATGGCTGAATAAATACCATGTCTCAAACCTCCGTACCAATCATATAAAAACCTAAATGTTGGCCGAAATTTTCCTGCGTGGCACTTGATGTTTGGGAGCTCGAGGGGTTGTCTAGTATACAATAAGTTGATACTTTTGATTTGATGAAGATGTATTCATTTGTACCTGAATTGAAGCTTCTGTGTGACAATGTTCGGAGGTCCTTCCTTCCAAAAAATATATCTTTCGTATCTCGTCGGTTAGATGTATATCTTATCGGCGAGATACCAATAATTTCGCCTACATCACTTAATTTGGAATTTACTTTTACTTTTAAGTGTCCTACCATCTTATGACATCAAATGTCCCATAAAAAATGTACTAGGCATCTCATGACAAAAAAAATTCTAAGTTTAAAACCTCCGTACTAATCACATACAAACCTAAATGTTGGCCCAAATTTTCCTGGGTGACATTGGATGTTTTGCGGTTCCAGTGGCTGACCAGTGTGTAATAAATCGATGCTTTTGATTTGAGGAAGTGGTATTCATGTTTACTTAAATTCAAGCCTATGTGTGATAGTGTTTAGAGGTGTTTGGCTTCCAAAAAAAAAAAATCTTTCGTATCTCGCTGGTGAGATGTATATCTTACCAGCATGATGCTAATAATTTGGATTACAAAACTTAATTTGCAATTTACTTTGACTTTTATTGCCCTACCGACTTGCGACATTAATTGTAGTATATAAAATGAACGAGGCATATATACAATGGCCGAAAAAATATCAAGTGTCAAACCTCCCTACTAATCATATAAAAACTTAAATACTAACCCCAATTTTCCTAGGTGACATTGGATGTTTGGGGGCTCCAGGGGCTGACCAGAGTGTAATAAGTTGATGCTTTTGATTTGATGAAGAGCTATTCATGTCTCCTTGAATTGAAGCCTTTGTGTGACTATTTTCACAGGTGTTTGGCTTCTAAAAAAAAATTATTTCGTATCTCGTCGGTGATATATAAATCTTACCGACGAGATGCTAATAATTTGGATTAAATCACTTAGTTTGTAATTTACTTTGACTTTTAATGCTCTACCGACCTATGACATCAAATGTAACATATAAATGTACAAAACATATATACCATGGCCGAATAAATACCAAGTCCAAATTCTACGTACTAGTCATATAAAAACCTAGATGTTGGCCCCAATTTTCTTGGGTGACATTGGATGTTTGGGGGCTCCAGGGGCTAACTAGTGTGCAATAAGCTGATGCTTTTGATTTGATTAAGAGGTATTCAAGTGTACTTGAATTGAAGCCTTTGTGTGACAGTGTTCGGAGGTGTTTCCTTTAAAAAAAAAAATTCTGTCATATCTCACCTGTGAGATGTACATCTTACAGGCGAGACGCTAATAATTTGAACTACAACACTTAATTTGGAATTTACATTGACTTTTAATGCCCTACCGACTTATGGCATTAAATGTCTTATATAAAATATGAGAGGCATACAATGATCGAAAAACCTTTGTGTTGACTGCAATTTTCGTAGGTGGCCTTGGATGTTTGGGGGCTCCTGGGGCTTTCCAGTATGCAATAAGTTGATGCTTTTGATTTAATGAATAGGTATTCATGTGTACCTGAATTGAAGCCTTTGAGTGACAGTGTTCGAAGGTATTTCCTTTAAAAAACAAAATTTCTTTCGTATCTCATCGGTGAGATGTACATGTTACCAACAAGATACTAATAATTTGAACTGCATAACTTCAGTAGGAATTTACTTTAACTTCATATAAAATCCTAAATGTTGGACCCAATTTTCGTAGGTGGCATTGAATATTAGGGGCATTCTGGGGCTGACCAGTGTGCAATAAGTTGATGCTTTTGATTTGATGAAGAGGTATTTATGACTACCTAAATTGAAACCTTTGTGTGATAGTGTTTGGAGGTGTTTCCTTCAAAAAATTAATTTCTTTCGTATCTCGCCAGTGAGATGTACATCTCACTTGCAAGATGCTAATAATTTGAATTACATCACTTAATTTGAAATTAATTTTGACTTTTAATGCCCATTAACTTATGATGTTTAATGTCTCATATAAAATGTAAGAGGCATACAATGGCCGAATATATACAAAGTCTCAAACCTCCGTACCTATCATATGAAAATCTAAGGGTTGACCACAATTTTCCTAGGTGGCATTGAACGTTTAGGGGTCCAAGGGCTGAGCAGTGTGCAATAAGTTGATTCTTTTGATTTAATGAAGAGGTATTCGTGTCTACCTAAATTTATGCCTTTGTGTGATAGTGTTCAGAGGTGTTTCCTTAAAAAAATATTTCTTTCGTATTTTACCAGTGAGATGTACATCTTACCGGCGAGATGCTAATAACTTGAACAACATCACTTAATTTGGAATTTACTTTGACTTTTAATATCCTACCGACTTATGACATTAACTATCATATATAAATTGTACGAGGCATACAATGGCCGAAAAAATACAAAGTCTCAAACCTCTAAACTAATCATATAAAAACCTTAATGTTGGCCCCAATTTTCCTGGGTGGCATTGGATGTTTGGGGCTCCAGGGGTTGACTAGTGTGTAATAAGTTGATGCTGTTAATTTGATGAAGATGTATTCATGTCTCCCTGAATTGAAGCTTTTGTGTGACAGTGTTCAGAGATGCTTGTCAACTAAAAAAAATTTCTTTCATATCTCACCAGTGAGATTTACATCTTACCAGCGAGATACTAATAATTTGAACTACATAACTTAATTTGGAATTTACTTTGACTTTTAAAGCCTTCTCGACTTATGACATTTAATGTTCCATATAAAATGTACGAGGCATACCATGGCAGAAAATATACTAAGTCTCTAACTTCTGTACTAATCATATAAAATCCTAAATGTTAGACCCAATTTTCCTAGGTGGCATTAGATAATTGGGGCATTCTGAGGCTGACTAGTATGCAATAAGTTGATGCTCTTGATTTGATGAAGAGGTATTCATCACTATCTAAATTGAAGCTTTTGTGTGATAGTGTTCGAAGGTGTTTTCTTCTAAAAAATATTTCTTTCTTCTCTCCCCAGTGAAATGTACATTTTACCGGCTAGATGCTAATAATTTGAACTACGTCACTTAATTAGGAATTTACTTTGACCTTTAATGCCCTACCGACTCATGACATCAAACTTCCCATAGAAAGTGTACAAGCTATACCATGGCCAAAAAAATACAAAGTCTTAAGCCTCCGTACTAATCATATAAAAACCTAAATGTTGGCCTCAATTTTCCAAGGTGGCATTGGATGTTTGGGGGCTACAGGGGCTAACCAGTATGTAATAAACTGATGCTTTTGATTTGATGAAGAAGTATTCATGTCTACCTGAACTGAATCCTTTGTAAGACAGTGTTCAGAGGTGTTTTCTTCTAAAAAAAATATCTTTCGTATCTCGCCGGTGAGTTGTATATTTTACCAGTGAGATGCTAATAATTTGTATTTATTTTGACCTATAATGCCCTATCGACTTAAGACATCAAATGTCCCTAATAAAATGTATGAGGCATCCCATGGCTGAAAAAATATTAAGTCTCAAACCTTTGTACTAATCATATAAAAACCTAAATGCTGACCCCAATTTTCCTGGGTGACATTAGAAATTTTGGGGCTCTAGGGGCGGACCAGTGTGCAATAAGTTGATGCTTTTGATTTGATGAAGAGGTATTCGTGTTTACCGAAATTTAATCCTTTGTGTGACAGTGTTCGGAGGTGTTTCCGTAAAAGAATACTTCTTTCGTAACTTGCCGGTGAGATGTACATCTTACCGGTGAGATTCTTAATAATTTGAACAACATCACTTAATTTGGAATTTACATTGACTTTTAATATCCTACCGACTTATGACATTAACTATCCCATATAAAATGTACGAGGCATACAATGGCCAAAAAAATACAAAGTCTCAAACCGCCATACTAATCATATAAAAACCTAAGAGCTAGCCGTAATTTTCGTAGTTGGCATTGGATGTTTAGGGGCTCTAGGGGCTGACCAGTGTGCAATAAGTGGATGCTTTTGATTTGATGAAGAAATATTCATTTCTACCTGAATTGAAGTTTTTGTGTGACAGTGTTCGGAGGTGTTTCCTTCTAAAAAAATTATCTTTCGTATCTTGCCAGTGAGATGTACATCTTACCGGCGAGATGCTAATAATTTGAACCATATTACTTAATTTGGAAATTACTTTGACTTTTAATGCCCTATTGACTTGTGACATCAATTGTACCATATAAAATGTATGAGACGTGCCATAGCCAAAAAAAATACCATGTCTTAAAGCTCCGTACTAATCATATGAAAACCTAAATGCTGGCCCCTAAATTTCCTGGGTGACATTGGATGTTTGGGGGCTCCAAGGGCTGACCAGTGTGCAATAATTTGATGCTTTTGATTTGATTAAGAGGTATTCATGTCTACCTGAATTGAAGCCTTTGTGTAATTGTGTTTAGAGGTGTTTGGCTTCTAAATAAAATTTCTTTCGTATCTTGCCGTTGAGATGTACATCTTACCGGCGAGATGGTAATAATTAGGACTACATCACTTAATTTGGAATTTATTTTGACTTTTAATGCCCTTTCGACTTGAGACATTAAATGTAACATATAAAATATACGAGACTTATATACCATGGCCAAAAAAATACCAAGTCCCAAACCTTGGTACTAATCATATATAAACCTAAATTTTGTCCCCAATTTTCCAGGATGGCAATGGATGTTTGGGGGCTTAAAGGGTTGACTAGTATGCAATAAGCTGATGCTTTTGATTTGATGAAGATGTATTCATATCTAACTGAAGTGAAGCCTTTGTGTGTTTGTGTTCAGAGGTATTTCCTTCTAAAAAAAATATCTGTCATATCTCACCGGTGAGATGTACATCTTACCGGCGAGATGCTAATAATTTAAACTACATCACTTAATTTGAAATTACTTTAATTTTTAATGCCATACCGACTTGTGACATCAAATGTACCATATAAAATGTAAGAGGCATACCATGACTGAAAAAATACCAAGTCTCAAACCTTCAGACTAATCATATAAAAACCTAAATGCTGACCCCAAATTTCCAAGGTGACATTGGATGTTTGGGGGCTTCAAGGGATGACAAGTGTGCAATAAGTTAATACTTTTGATTTGATGAAAATGTATTCATGTCTACCTGAATTGAAGCCTCTGTATGACTGTGTTCAAAGGTGTTTAGCTTGTAAAAATATTTCTTTCGTATATCGCCGGTGAGATATACATCTTACCAGCGAGATGCTAACAATTTGGACTACATCAGTTAATTTAGAATTTACTTTGACTTTTATTGACCTACCGACTTATGACATTAAATGTAACATATAAAATGTACGAGGCATTTATACTATGGCCGAATAAATACCAAGTCTCAAACCTCCGTACTAATCATATAAAAACCTAAATGTTGGCCCAAATTTTTCTGCATGGCACTTGATGTTTGGGAGCACAAGGGTTTGTCCAGTATGCAATAAGTTGATGCTTTTGATTTGATGAAGAGATATTCATTTCTACCTGAATTGAAGCTTCTGTGTGACAGTGTTCGGAGGTCCTTCCTTCTAAAAAATATATCTTTCATATCTTTTCGGTTAGATGTATCTTACCGGCGAGATACTAATAATTTGACCTACATTACTTAATTTGAAATTTACTTTTACTTTTAAGTGTCCTACCGTCTTATGACATCAAATGTCCCATA
The DNA here is from genome assembly GCF_018873765.1 of Telopea speciosissima. Lineage (NCBI taxonomy): Eukaryota > Viridiplantae > Streptophyta > Magnoliopsida > Proteales > Proteaceae > Telopea > Telopea speciosissima. The sequence continues at coordinate 37,637 of NW_025317614.1, forward strand.
AAAAATGTATTAAGCATCCCATGGCCAAAAAAATACCAAGTTTCAAACCTCCGTACTAATCACATAACAGCCTAAATATTGGCCCAAATTTTCCTGGGTGACATTGGATGTTTGGGGGCTCCAGTGGCTAATCAGTGTGCAATAAATCAATGCTTTTGATTTGATGAAGTGGTATTCATGTTTATCTGAATTCAAGCCTTTGTGTGATAGTGTTTAGAGGTGTTTGGCTTCAAAAAAAAATCTTTCGTATCTCGCCGGTGAGATGTATATCTTATCGGCATGATGTTAATAATTTGGATTACAAAACTTAATTTGGAATTTACTTTGACTTTTAATGTCCTACCGACTTGTGACATTAATTGTAGCATATAAAATGAACAAGGCATATATACCATAGCCAAAAAAATACCAAGTCTCAAACCTCTCTACCAATCATATAAAAACTTAAATACTGATCCCAATTTTTCTAGGTGACATTGGATGTTTGGGGACTCCAGGGGCTGACCAGAGTGTAATAAATTGATGCTTTTGATTTAATGAAGAGCTATTAATGTCTACCTGAATTGAAGCCTTTGTGTGACTGTTTTCAGAGGTGTTTGGCCTCTAAAAAAAATTTCTTTCGTATCGTGCCGGTAATATATAAATCTTACCCGTGAGATGCTAATAATTTTGACTACACCACTTAATTTGTAATTTACTTTGACTTTAAATGCTCTACCGACCTGTGACATCAAATGTAACATATAAAATGTATGAGACATATATACTATGGTTGAATAAATACCAAGTCCCAATCCTATGTACTAATCATATAAAAACCTAGATGTTGGCCCCAATTTTCTTGGGTGGCATTGGATGTTTGGGGGTTCCAGGGGCTAACCAGTATGCAATAAGCTGATGCTTTTGATTTGATTAAGAGGTATTCAAGTTTACTTGAATTGAAGCCTTTGTGTGATAGTGTTCGGAGGTGTTTCCTTAAAACAGAAAATTCTGTCGTATCTCACCTGTGAGATGTACATGTTATCGACGAGATGCTAATAATTTGAATTACAACACTTAATTTGGAATTTACTTTGACTTTTAATGCTCTATCGACTTATGGCATTAAATGTCATATATTAAATGTACGAGGCATATAATGACCGAAAAAATACAAAGTTTTAAACTTTCGTACTAATCATATAAAAACCTTAGTGTCAACCTTAATTTTCGTAGGTAGCATTGGATGTTTGGGGGCTCTTGGGGCTGTCCAGTATGCAATAAGCTAATGCTTTTGATTTGACGAAGAGGTATTCATGTCTACCTGAATTGAAGCCTTTGAGTGACAGTGTTCGAAGGTGTTTCCTTCAAAAAACAAAATTTCTTTCATATCTCGTCGGTGAGATGTACATCTTACTAGCGAGATACTAATAATTTGAACTGCATAACTTAATTTAGAATTTGCTTTGACTTTTAATGCCCTACCGACTTATGACATTTAATGTTCCATATAAAATGTACGAGGCATACCATGGCAAAAAATATACGAAGTCTCAAACTTTTGTATTAATCATATAAAATCCTAAATGTTGGACCCAATTTTCCTAGGTAGCATTGGATATTTGGGGCATTCTGGGGCTGACCAGTGTGCAATAAGTTGATGCTTTTGATTTGATGAAGAGGTATTCATCACTACCTGAATTGAAGCTTTTGTGTGACAGTATGCGAAGGCGTTTCCTTCTATAAAATATTTCTTTCGTATCTCCCCAGTGAAATGTACATTTTACCAGCGAGATACTAATAATTTGAACTACATAATTTAATTAGGAATTTACTTTGAATTTTAATGTCCTGCCGACTTATGACATCAAACTTCCCATAGAAAATGTACAAGACATACCATGGAAAAAAAATACAAATTTTTAAACCTCCGTACTAATCATATAAAAACGTAAATGTTGGCCTCAATTTTCCAAGGTGGCATTGGATGTTTGGGGCCTACAAGGGCTAACCAGTATGTAATAAACTGATGCTTTTGATTTGATGATGAAGTATTCATGTCTACCTGAATTGAAGCCTTTGTGAGACAGTGTTCAGAGGTGTTTCCTTTTAAAAAAAATATCTTTCGTATCTCGCCGGTGAGTTGTATATCTTACCGACGAGATGCTAATAATTTATACTACATCATTTAATTTAAAATTTATTTTGACCTTTAATGCCCTACCGACTTAAGACATCAAATGTCCCATATAAAATGTACGAGGCATACAATGGCTGAAAAAATAGTAAATCTCAAATTTTTGTACTAATCATATAAAAACCTAAATGCTGACCCCAATTTTCCTGGGTGGCATTAGAAATTTGGGGGCTTTAGGGGTTGACCTGTTATACCCGCACCTCGGGAGTATAATTAATTATTATTTTCTTTTTGTAACGTGTAGTTACCGTTGCCATGTATGTTGGTGAGCTGTTCTCACTAGTATTTAGACACAGATACAAAATTATTGACCAAAGTATGGGTTTGCCTGTAGAGAAAACTATCGGGGTCATGGGACCATGACGGCTAAGAAGTAAGTTCTAGCCTTTAATTTTATTTATTTATCCTTTCCCTCGATGTCCTCGAAGTGCGGGCCAAGGTTTGAACCGCCCAGACTATTTTAGTTGGGTAGAAAATATTTTATTGGTGGATCCCACTTACCTCGAGAAACATGTGAAGAGCTTAAGCCATATCATGTGAACCCATCTTTTAATTAGGCTCCTTCCTAATTATAACCAGTGGGCATGCCCATTTAGTTTAAGAGGCTCATTGGACTCAAGTGGTCATTTAACTTATATGATCCATTTAACTTAAGGGTCCATTTAACTCTATTTGACCCAATGATGGGTTATTCCATTCCTAATTCCCAAATAAAATCATGGGTCGACCCATTTAACTCTTGACCCATTTAACTTAAAGGACCCAAGGCCCATTTTCTATAAATAAGACTAAAGGGGGAGAGAGCATTCATTTTCTCTTTACTTCTCCCATCTAACCTAAATCGTAGAGGAGAGAAAGAGGAGTGAAAGAGGAAGGAGAAAAGGAGGAGGAAGGTGGAGAAGCTTGGTTGGAGGTTGAGACCCCATTTCTTAGAGCCATAAACGTGGAGCTTTCCTATTCTTGGGGTACGTAAGCTATTAAATCCTACACCTCTTCCTCTATTTTGGGTTTTAAGGTTTGGGAAAATGGGAGAGACTTGACCTAGGGTTCTCTTGAAACCCAAGGAATCGGTGGAACCTCTAAGCCTAGGCTATGGTGAAGTTATTTCACTCCATTACAAGCTCTAAGCCTAAGCAATCTCTTTTCATTTGAGAAATCTAGGGTTTCTACCCTATTATGCCTTGGATTAGGTTCTTCTTGGGTTTCCTCTTGAATCCCTCGGATTGAATGGACCTAATGAGGCCTTAGAACCCAAGGAATACCTAGGAAGGAGCTTCCTTGGTATTCCTATGCTTTTAGACTACTTGAAAATGGAACACTTGGAAGGGGGTCCCTTGGATTTTGGACTTGTAGGTGTGAGGTTTTACATGTGGCTTAAGACCTGTAAGAAACCAACTTGAAATTACCTTCCTGAGAAGGCCCCTGGAAAGCTAGGATTTATGTGCGATTTCACTTCCTGAGATAAACCACTTGTGCAACCACACTTGACTGAGACTGTTCTGAGCCCCTGATTTTCCAGGATTTACCTGTGGTTTTAGGAATTAGGCATGAGACCACCCATAAAACCACCCTGTCTCTGAAATCTTATACTTAAAAGAATTAAGAGTGATCTTTTGGGGATCCGTCCCTTTACTTATTTAATCCTATTCTTACTCTTTGTCTAGGTTTAAAACTCCCATCTTGTGGCATATTACTTAATCGCGGTGACAACTTGTAACTTCGGGACATAACTTATATTGTGAGTGAGTTTGGTTTGTTTGGGCTTGCTATTGTTATTAATTTCCTATGTACCATGCTATTAGTATATTTTATTAAGCATGATTGTGCATTTTGCATACTTTATTAAATGATTGATATGATGATGTTGTTGTTGCTTTCCATTCTTTATTGGGTTACGGTGTCGGTGAATGCTGGTGCTGAAACCCCAAAATACATATATAATACCTTTGATTGAATATCATATTGAACTGTATACGTCGTGCCGTGCTGGTACCCGGGTGCTAAACCAGATGAAAAGTTGATGCGCCCGGATTATCTATCAGGACGATAGGATTTGCATGTAGTATACTTGCAGCTAGGACTTTTGTACCCTTATACTACGACCCTTGCCAACAGGGGTTTAGGTATTGGATAACTAGAGCCCTGATTCTGTGGTGTGAGAGAGAGCCAGTCATGGTAGTGATGGTTACATTGGGGCTTACCACTGGGATGTTTTGGTGGCATTGTCCGGCGTAGGCTCCTGGGTGGCAATTAAGGATTCATTGTGGTGATGAATGGAAGTGACCCACAGTGCTTCCCGAATTGTCACAATAACATATACCTCTGACTTAGTTGTGTGATAGGTGGAAAAAGGGAATTAACATGTGCATGCATCATTGGACTATGTGAATTGTGTGTTTATGCATCCCCATCCCCTCACTGGCTCAGTGGAGCTAACCCCCTCGTGTACACACTTTATAGATCATGATGCAGGTACGGAGGAGTCGAAAGCTGTGTTTGAGAAACATGGCGACGGGTGTCCTTGTGACGATTGCATCTATGGGCCATGAGAATTCTAGAGACTTGTTCCCCTTTTGTTTATTTTAGGGTGTAGGCCCATGTATAAACATTTACTGTTAGGACATAGGCCCATAGATAAACATTTACTGTTATACCCTTATTGATAGTTATTAGATGGTCATGGGAAGGTATTAATTATAGTATTTATCATTTAGCCTTTGAACATCTTGTAACTATTTGATTTTATACGCTTCCGCAAAACTACTGATCTTTTGGAATGTAATATTCTTTTTTCGCACTCTGATATTATATTATTTTAATATTGATTCTGACTGTGCATTGGAACACTGTGTCAGTGATCCTGAAAGCTTAATGGGATGACACATGTCGTCCTAGTCACTCCTTATAATGTATAATATTCCTTGTCTGGGATGGGGGCGTGACATGACCAGTGTGCAATAAGTTGATGCTTTTGATTTGATGAAGAGGTATTCGGGTCTACCTGAATTTAGGCCTTTGTGTGACAGTGTTCGGAGGTGTTTCCTTAAAAAAATATATCTTTCGTATCTTGCCGGTGAGATGTACATCTTACCGGTGAGATGCTAATAACTTGAACAACATCACTTAATTTGGAATTTACTTTGACTTTTAATACCCTACCGACTTATGACATTAACTATCCATATAAAATATACGAGGCATACAATGGCAAAAAAAATTCAAAGTCTCAAACCTCCATACTAATCATATAAAAACATAAGAGCTGGTCGTAATTTTCGTAGGTGGCATTGGATGTTTGAGGGCTCTAGGGGCTGACCTGTGTGCAATAAGTTGATGCTTTTGATTTGAAGAAAAAAAATTCATTTCTACCTGAATTGAAGTTTTTATGTGACAGTGGTCGGAGGTGTTTCCTTCTAAAAAAATTATCATTCATATGTCGCCGGTAAGAGATGTATATCTTATTGGCGAGATTTACATCTTACTAGCGAGATTCTAATAATTTGAACCATATTACTTAATTTGGAATTTACTTTCACTTTTAATGCCCTACCGACTTGTGACATCAATTCTACCATATAAAATGTATGAGACGTGCCATAGCCGAAAAAATACAAAGTCTCAAACCTCCGTGCTAATCATATGAAAACCTAAATGCTGGCCCCCAAATTTCCTGGGTGACATTGGATGTTTGGGGGCTCCAAGGGCTGACCAATGTGCAATAAGTTGATGCTTTTGATTTGATTAAGAGGTATTCATGTCTAACTGAATTGAAGCCTTTGTGTAACTGTGTTTAGAGGTGTTTAACTTTTAAATAAAATTTCCTTCGTATCTTGCCAGTGAGATGTACATCTTACCGACGAGATGTTAATAATTAGGACTATATCACTTAAGTTAGAATTTATTTTGACTTTTAATGCCCTACCGACTTGTGACATTAAATGTAACATATAAAATATATGAGACTTATATAACATGGCTGAAAAAATACCAAGTCCCAAACCTCGGTACTAATCATATAAAAACCTAAATTTTGTCCCCAATTTTCCTGGATGGCATTGGATGTTTGGGGGCTCCAAGCGTTGACTAGTATGCAATAAACTGATGCTTTTGATTTGATGAAGATGTATTCATGTCTAACTGAAGTGAAGCCTTTGTGTGTTTGTGTTCAGAGGTATTTCCTTCTAAAAAAAATATCTTTCATATCTCACCGGTGAGATGTACATCTTACCGGCGAGATGCTAATAATTTGAACTACATCACTTAATTTGAAATTAGTTTAATTTTTAATGCAATACCGACTTACGACATCAAATGTACCATATAAAATGTACGAGGCATACCATGGCTGAAAAAATACCAAGTCTCAAACCTCCGTACTAATCATATAAAAACCTAAATGCTGACCCTAAATTTCCAAGGTGATATTGGATGTTTGGGGGCTCCGAGGGCTGACAAGTGTGCAATAAGTTGATGCTTTTGATTTGATGAAAATGTATTCATGTCTACCTGAATTGAGCCTTTGTATGACTGTGTTCAGAGGTGTTTAGCTTCTAAAAATATTTCTTTCGTATATCTCCAGTGAGATATACATCTTACCGGCGAGATGCTAATAATTTGGACTACATCAGTTAATTTAGAATTTAATTTGACTTTTATTGCCCTATCGACTTATGACATTAAATATAACATATAAAATGTACAAGGCATATATACTATGGCCGAATAAATACTAAGTCTCAAACCTCCGTACTAATCATATAAAAACCTAAATGTTGGCCCAAATTTTCCTGCGTGGCACTTGATGTTTGGGAGCTCGAGGGGTTGACCAGTATGCGATAAGTTGATGCTTTTGATTTGATGAAGAGGTATTCATTTCTACCTGGATTGAAGCTTCTGTGTGACAGTCTTTAGAGGTCCTTCCTTCTAAAAAATATATCCTTCGTATCTCGCTGGTTAGATTTATATCTTATCGGCGAGATACTAATAATTTGACCTACATCACTTAATTTGGAATTTACTTTTACTTTTAAGTGTCCTACCGTCTGATGACATCAAATGTCCAATAAAAAATATACTAGGCATCCCATGGCCGAAAAAATATCAAGTTTCAAACCTCCGTACTAATCACATAAAAACCTAAATGTTGGCCCAAATTTTCCTGCGTGGTACTTGATGTTTGGGAGCTCAAGGGGTTGACCAGTATGCAATAAGTTGATGCTTTTGATTTGATGAAGAGGTAGTCATTTCTACCTGAATTGAAGCTTCTGTGTGACAGTCTTTGGAGATTCTTCCTTCTAAAAAATATATCCTTCGTATCTCGCTAGTTAGATTTATATCTTACCGGCGAGATACTAATAATTTGACCTACATCACTTAATTTGGAATTTACTTTTTCTTTTAAGTGTCCTACCGTCTGATGACATCAAATGTCCCATAAAAAATATACTAGGCATCCCATAGCCGAAAAATACCAAGTTTCAAACCTACGTACTAATCACATAAAAACCTAAATGTTGGCCTAAATTTTCCTAGGTGACAATGGATGTTTGGGGGATCCAGTGGCTAACCAGTGTGCAATAAATAATTGCTTTTGATTTGATGAAGTGGTATTCATGTTTACTTGAATTCAAGCCTTTGTGTGATAGTGTTTAGAGATGTTTGGCTTCAAAAAAAAATATATCTTTCGTATCTCGCCGGTGAGATGTATATCTTACCGGCATGATGCTAATAATTTGGATTATAAAACTTAATTTGGAATTTACTTTGACTTTTAATGATCTATCGACTTGTGACATTAATTGTAGTATATAAAAAATACGAGGCATATATATAATGGCTGAAAAAATACCAAGTCTCGAACCTCCCTATTAATCATATAAAAACTTAAATACTGACCCCAGTTTTCCTAGGTGACATTGGATGTTTGGGGGCTCCAGGGGCTGATCAGAGTGTAATAAGTTTATGCTTTTGATTTGATGAAGAGCTATTCATGTCTACCTGAATTGAAGCCTTTGTGTAACTGTTTTCAGAGGTGTTTGAGTTCTAAAATAAATTTATTTCGTATCTCGCCGGTGATATATAAATCTTACCGGTGAGATACTAATAATTTGGACTACATCACTTAATTTGTAATTTACTTTGACTTTTAATGCTCTACCGACCTGTGACATCAAATGTAACATATCAAATGTACGAGACATATATACCATGGCTGAATAAATACCAAGTCCCAATCCTACGTACTAATCATATAAAACCTAGATGTTGGCCCCAATTTTCTTGGGTGGCATTAGACGTTTGGGGGCTTCAGGGTCTAAGCAGTTTGTAATAACCTGATGCATTTGATTTGATTAAGAGGTATTCAAGTCTACCTGAATTGAAGCCTTTGTGTGACAATGTTCGGAGGTGTTTCTTAAAAAAAAAAATTTCTATCATATCTCACCTGTGAGATGTACATCTTACCGACGAGATGCTAATAATTTGAACTACAACACTTAATTTGGAATTTACTTTGACTTTTAATGCCCTACCAACTTATGGCATTAAATGTCCTATATAAAATGTATGAGGCATACAATGACTGAAAAAATACAAAGTTTCAAACCTCCGTACTAATCATATAAAAATCTAAATGCTGATACCAAATTTCCAAGGTGGCATTGGATGTTTGGGGGCTCCAAGGGCTGCCAAGTGTGCAATAAGTTGATGCTGTTGATTTGATGAAAATGTATTCATGTCTACCTGAATTGAAGCCTTTGTATGACTGTGTTCAGAGGTGTTTAGCTTCTAAAAATATTTCTTTCATATATCGCCGGTGAGATATACATCTTACCGGTGAGATGCTAATAATTTAGACTACATTAGTTAATTTAGAATTTACTTTGACTTTTATTGTCCTACCGACTTATGACATTAAATGTAACGTATAAAATGTACAAGGCTTATATACTATGGCCGAATAAATACCAAGTCTCAAACCTCCGTACGAATCATATAGAAACCTAAATGTTGGCCCAAATTTTCCTACGTGGCACTTGATGTTTGGGAGCTCGAGGGTCTATCCAGTATGCAATAAGTTGATGCTTTTGATTTGATGAAGAGGTATTCCTTTCTACCTAAATTGAAAGTGTTCGGAGGTCCTTCCTTCTAAAAAATATATCTTTCGTATCTCGCCGATTAGATGTATCTTACTAGCGAGAGACTAATAATTTGACCTACATCACTTAATTTGGAATTTACTTTTACTTTTAAGTATCGTACCGTCTTATGACATCAAATGTCCCATAAAAAATGTACTAGGCATCCCATGGCCGAAAAAAAGTATTTATGACTACCTAATTTGAAACCTTTGTGTGACAGTGTTTGGAGGTGCTTCCTTCAAAAAATTAATTTTTTTCGTATCTCACCAGTGAGATGTACATCTCACCGAAATGATGCTAATAATTTGAATTACATCACTTAATTTGAAATTAATTTTGACTTTTAATGCCCACTAACTTATGATGTTAAATGTCTCATATAAAATGTAAGAGGCATACAATGGCCGAATATATACAAAGTCTCAAACCTCCGTACCTATCATATGAAAATCTAAGGTCTGGCCACAATTTTCCTAGGTGGCATTGAATGTTTAGGAGTCCAAGGGCTGAGCAGTGTGCAATAAGTTGATTGTTTTGATTTGATGAAGAGTTATTCATGTCTACCTGAATTTAAGCCTTTGTGTGACAGTGTTTGGAGGTGTTTTCTTAAAAAAATATTATTTCGTATTTTACCGGTGAGATGTACATCTTACTTGCGAGATGCTAATAACTTGAACAGCATCACTTAATTTGGAATTTACTTTGACTTTTGTTACCCTACCGACTTATGACATTAACTATCCAATATAAAATGTACGAGGCATACGATGGCCAAAAAAATACGGAGTCTCAAACCTCTGTACTAATCAGATAAAAACTTAAATGTTGGCCTCAATTTTCCTAGGTGGCATTGGATGTTTGGGGGCTCCAGGGGCTGACTAGTGTGTAATAACTTGATGCTTTTGATTTGATGAAGAAGTATTCTTATGTGCCTGAATTGAAGTTTTTGTGTGACAGTGTTCGGAGATGCTTGTCAACTAAAAAAAATTTCTTTCGTATCTTACCGGTGAGATTTAAATCTTACCAGCGAGATACTAATAATTTGAACTACATAACTTAATTTGGAATTTACCTTCACTTTTAATGCCTTACTGACTAATGACATTTAATGCCCTATATAAAATGTACGAGGCATACCATGGCAGAAAAAATACGAAGTCTCAAACTTCTATACTAATCATATAAAATCTTAAATATTGGACCCAATTTTGCTAGGTGGCATTGGATATTTGGGGAATTCTGGGGCTGACCAGTGTGCAATAAGTTAATGCTTTTGATTTGATGAAGGGGTATTCATCACTACCTAAATTGAAGCTTTTGTGTGATAGTGTTCGGAGGTGTTTCCTTCTAAAAAATATTTCTTTCGTATCTCCCCAGTGAAATGTACATTTTAGCAGCGAGATGCTAATAATTTGAACTACATCACTTAATTAGGAATTTACTTTGACTTTTAATGCCCTACCGACTTATGACATCAAATTTCCCGTAGCAAGTATACGAAGCATACCATGGCCAAAAAAAATATAAAGTCTTAAACCTCCGTACTAATCATATAAAATCCTAAATGTTGGCCTTAATTTTTCAAGGTGGCATTGGATATTTGGGGGCTACAGGGGCTAACTAGTGTGTAATAAACTGATGCTTTTGATTTGATGAAGAAGTATTCATGTCTACCTGAATTGAAGCCTTTGTGAGACAGTGTTCAGATGTGTTTCCTTCTAAAAAATAATATCTTCCGGATCTCGCCGGTGAGTTGTATATCTTACCGGCGAGATGCTAATAATTTATACTACATCATTTAATTTAAAATTTATTTTGACTTTTAATGCCCTACCGACTTAAGACATCAAATGTCCCATATAAAATGTACGAGGTATACCATGGTTGAAAAAATAGTAAGTCTCAAACCTTTGTACTAATTATATAAAAATCTAAAT